>NC_090651.1:30546116-30653616 GCF_040937935.1 Hyperolius riggenbachi | reverse complement strand
CAAAATACACAATATCGGTAGCAGATTTGAGTGTTGGCAAGCTGATAGCCTGGTGAGTAGGTGGTTAAGGGTGAGCAGCCTGATTGCCTAGTGGGTAGGTGGGCAACCTGCTGGGTAGCAGTGGTGGGTAGGGGGGCAGCAGTGGTGGGTAGGTGGGCAGCCTGGTGGGTAGGTGGGCAGCAGTGGTGGGTAGGTGGGTAGCATGGTGGGTAGCCTGGTGGGTAGGGGGGCAGCAGTGGTGGGTAGGTGGGCAGCCTGCTGGGTAGCAGTGGTGGGTAGGTGGGCAGCCTGCTGGGTAGCAGTGGTGGGTAGGTGGGCAGCAGTGGTGGGTAGGTGGGCAGCCTGCTGGGTAGCCTGGTGGGTAGGTGGGCAGCCTGCTGGGTAGCAGTGGTGGGTAGGTGGGCAGCAGTGGTGGGTATGTGGGCAGCCTGCTGGGTAGCCTGGTGGGTAGGTGGGCAGCCTGCTGGGTAGCCTGGTGGGTAGGTGGGCAGCAGTGGTGGGTAGGTGGGCAGCAGTGGTGGGTAGGTGGGCAGCAGTGGTGGGTAGGTGGGTAGCAGTGGTGGGTAGGTGGGCAGCAGTGGTGGGTAGCCTGGTGGGTAGATGGGCAGCCTGCTGGGTAGCCTGGTGGGTAGGAGGGCAGCAGTGGTGGGTAGGTGGGCTGCAGCGGTGGGTAGGTGGGCAGCAGCGGTGGGTAGGTGGGCAGCAGCGGTGGGTAGGTGGGTAGCAGTGGTGGGTAGCCTGGTGGGTAGGTGGGCAGCCTGCTGGGTAGCCTGGTGGGTAGGTGGGCAGCAGTGGTGGGTAGGTGGGCAGCAGTGGTGGATAGCCTGCTGGGTAGCCTGGTGGGTAGGTGGGCAGCAGTGGTGGGTAGGTGGGCAGCAGTGGTGGGTAGGTGGGCAGCAGCGGTGGGTAGGTGGGCAGCAGCGGTGGGTAGCCTGGTGGGTAGGTGGGCAGCAGTGGTGGGTAGGTGGGCAGCAGTGGTGGGTAGGTGGGCAGCAGCGGTGGGTAGGTGGGCAGCAGTGGTGGGTAGGTGGGCAGCAGTGGTGGGCAGGTGGGCAGCAGCGGTGGGCAGGTGGGCAGCAGCGGTGGGTAGCCTGCTGGGTAGCCTGGTGGGTAGGTGGGCAGCAGTGGTGGGTAGGTGGGCAGCAGTGGTGGGTAGGTGGGCAGCAGCGGTGGGTAGCCTGCTGGGTAGCCTGGTGGGTAGGTGGGCAGCAGTGGTGGGTAGGTGGGCAGCAGCGGTGGGTAGGTGGGCAGCAGTGGTGGGTAGGTGGGCAGCAGCGGTGGGTAGCCTGCTGGGTAGCCTGGTGGGTAGGTGGGCAGCAGTGGTGGGTAGGTGGGCAGCAGCGGTGGGTAGGTGGGCAGCAGCGGTGGGTAGGTGGGCAGCAGTGGTGGGTAGGTGGGCAGCAGTGGTGGGCAGGTGGGCAGCAGCGGTGGGCAGGTGGGCAGCAGCGGTGGGTAGCCTGCTGGGTAGCCTGGTGGGTAGGTGGGCAGCAGTGGTGGGTAGGTGGGCAGCAGTGGTGGGTAGGTGGGCAGCAGCGGTGGGTAGCCTGCTGGGTAGCCTGGTGGGTAGGTGGGCAGCAGTGGTGGGTAGGTGGGCAGCAGCGGTGGGTAGGTGGGCAGCAGTGGTGGGTAGGTGGGCAGCAGCGGTGGATAGGTGGGCAGCAGCGGTGGATAGGTGGGCAGCAGTGGTGGATAGGTGGGCAGCAGTGGTGGGTAGCCTGCTGGGTAGGTAGGCAGCAGTGGTGGGTAGATGGGCAGCCTGCTGGGTAGCCTGGTGGGTAGGTGGGCAGCAGTGGTGGGTAGGTGGGCAGCAGTGGTGGGTAGGTGGGCAGCAGTGGTGGGTAGCCTGCTGGGTAGCCTGGTGGGTAGGTGGGCAGCAGTGGTGGGTAGGTGGGCAGCAGTGGTGGGTAGGTGGGCAGCAGCGGTGGGTAGCCTGCTGGGTAGCCTGGTGGGTAGGTGGGCAGCAGTGGTGGGTAGGTGGGCAGCAGCGGTGGGTAGGTGGGCAGCAGTGGTGGGTAGGTGGGCAGCAGTGGTGGGCAGGTGGGCAGCAGCGGTGGGCAGGTGGGCAGCAGCGGTGGGTAGCCTGCTGGGTAGCCTGGTGGGTAGGTGGGCAGCAGTGGTGGGTAGGTGGGCAGCAGTGGTGGGTAGGTGGGCAGCAGCGGTGGGTAGCCTGCTGGGTAGCCTGGTGGGTAGGTGGGCAGCAGTGGTGGGTAGGTGGGCAGCAGTGGTGGGTAGGTGGGCAGCAGTGGTGGGTAGGTGGGCAGCAGCGGTGGGTAGCCTGCTGGGTAGCCTGGTGGGTAGGTGGGCAGCAGTGGTGGGTAGGTGGGCAGCCTGCTGGGTAGCCTGGTGGGTAGGTGGGCAGCCTGCTGGGTAGCAGTGGTGGGTAGGTGGGCAGCAGTGGTGGGTATGTGGGCAGCCTGCTGGGTAGCCTGGTGGGTAGGTGGGCAGCCTGCTGGGTAGCCTGGTGGGTAGGTGGGCAGCAGTGGTGGGTAGGTGGGCTGCAGTGGTGGGTAGGTGGGCAGCAGCGGTGGGTAGGTGGGCAGCAGCGGTGGGTAGCCTGCTGGGTAGCCTGGTGGGTAGGTGGGCAGCAGTGGTGGGTAGGTGGGCAGCAGTGGTGGGTAGGTGGGCAGCAGCGGTGGGTAGGTGGGCAGCAGTGGTGGGTAGGTGGGCAGCAGTGGTGGGCAGGTGGGCAGCAGCGGTGGGCAGGTGGGCAGCAGCGGTGGGTAGCCTGCTGGGTAGCCTGGTGGGTAGGTGGGCAGCAGTGGTGGGTAGGTGGGCAGCAGTGGTGGGTAGGTGGGCAGCAGCGGTGGGTAGCCTGCTGGGTAGCCTGGTGGGTAGGTGGGCAGCAGTGGTGGGTAGGTGGGCAGCAGTGGTGGGTAGGTGGGCAGCAGCGGTGGGTAGGTGGGCAGCAGTGGTGGGTAGGTGGGCAGCAGTGGTGGGCAGGTGGGCAGCAGCGGTGGGCAGGTGGGCAGCAGCGGTGGGTAGCCTGCTGGGTAGCCTGGTGGGTAGGTGGGCAGCAGTGGTGGGTAGGTGGGCAGCAGTGGTGGGTAGGTGGGCAGCAGCGGTGGGTAGCCTGCTGGGTAGCCTGGTGGGTAGGTGGGCAGCAGTGGTGGGTAGGTGGGCAGCAGCGGTGGGTAGGTGGGCAGCAGTGGTGGGTAGGTGGGCAGCAGCGGTGGGTAGCCTGCTGGGTAGCCTGGTGGGTAGGTGGGCAGCAGTGGTGGGTAGGTGGGCAGCAGCGGTGGGTAGGTGGGCAGCAGCGGTGGGTAGGTGGGCAGCAGTGGTGGGTAGGTGGGCAGCAGTGGTGGGCAGGTGGGCAGCAGCGGTGGGCAGGTGGGCAGCAGCGGTGGGTAGCCTGCTGGGTAGCCTGGTGGGTAGGTGGGCAGCAGTGGTGGGTAGGTGGGCAGCAGTGGTGGGTAGGTGGGCAGCAGCGGTGGGTAGCCTGGTGGGTAGGTGGGCAGCAGTGGTGGGTAGGTGGGCAGCAGCGGTGGGTAGGTTGGCAGCAGTGGTGGGTAGGTGGGCAGCAGCGGTGGGTAGCCTGCTGGGTAGCCTGGTGGGTAGGTGGGCAGCAGTGGTGGGTAGGTGGGCAGCAGCAGTGGGTAGGTGGGCAGCAGTGGTGGGTAGGTGGGCAGCAGCGGTGGGTAGGTGGGCAGCAGCGGTGGGTAGCCTGGTGGGTAGGTGGGCAGCAGTGGTGGGTAGGTGGTGGGCAGCAGCGGTGGGTAGGTGGGCAGCAGCGGTGGGTGGCCGGGCCGGTGCACCTGTAAAAGAAAAAAAAAACATTCACTTACCTGCAGATGAAACCTCTCTTCCGAATCCCAGGCAGCCTCCGCAGCTCCTCTTGAATGTCCCGCGCCGTCTCCTGCTGCATCATCAGTGCAGGGCTACGGGAAGATGGCCACCGAAGCCCGCACTGGAGACAAAAATAGACGGCAAGATGGCGTCGGCGGCCATCTTGCCGTCTATTTTTGTCTCCAGTGCGGGCTTCGGCGGCCATCTTCCCGTAGCCCTGCTCGGGTAAACTGAGGGCGGCTATCAGCCGCCCTGTCAGTGCCCGTTGCCGGCGCCCGTGGAGGGGAAGCGCCGAAGGAGGGGACCCAGGTGAGGGAGATGTGGGGGGGTATTTCCCCCCTCCCCGCCGACGCTGCCACCCCTCCTTCAGCGCTGCTTCCCCTCCTGTGTCATCAAGGCTTCTGGGGAGGCCTTGATGACACCCCCCCTGGAGCTGACACCCGGAGCGGAGCGCTCCTGGCCGCCCCATGGTAGGGACGCCACTGCCTAGAACTACACGGGAGGAGTTAGTGAATGACCTCAAATTAGCAGGGACCACAGTCACCAAGAAAACCATTGGAAACACATTGCACCGCTATGGATTAAAATCCTGCAGGGCTCGCAAGGTCCCCCTGCTCAAGAAGGCACATGTGCAGGCCCGTCTGAAGTTTGCCAATGAACACCTGAATGAATCTGTGAGTGACTGAGAGAAGGTGCTGTGGTCTAATGAGACCAAAATAGAGCTCTTTGGCATTAACTCAACTCGCTGTGTTTGGAGGAAGAAAAATGCTGCCTATGACCCCCAAAACACCGCCCCCACCGTCAAGCATGGGGGTGGAAACATTTTGCTTTGGGGGTGTTTTTCTGCTAAGGGCACAGGACAACTTAATCGCATTAACGGGAAAATGGACGGAGCCATGTATCGTGAAATCCTGAATGACAACCTCCTTCCCTCTGCCAGGAAACTGAAAATGGGTCGTGGATGGGTGTTCCAGCACGACAATGACCCAAACCATACAGCAAAGGCAACAAAGGAGTGGCTCAAGAAGAAGCACATTAAGGTCATGGAGTGGCCTAGTCAGTCTCCGGACCTTAATTCAATAGAAAACCTATGGAGGGAGCTCAAGCTCAGAGTTGCACAGAGACAGCCTCGAAACCTTAGGGATTTAGAGGTGATCTGCAAAGAGGAGTGGACCAACATTCCTCCTAAAATGTGTGCAAACTTGGTCATCAATTACAAGAAACGTTTGACCTCTGTGCTTGCAAACAAGGGTTTTTCCACTAAGTATTAAGTGTTTTATTGTTAGAGGGTTCAAAAACTTATTTCACTCAATGAAATGCAAATCAGTTGCTATCTTTTATTTAAGGTTATTTTTTTCGATTTTCCTTTTGATGTGCTATCTGCCACTGTTAAAATAAACCTACCATTGAAATTATACTGTTCTGAGACTTTTCATTTCTTTGTCATTGGACAAACTTACAAAATCAGTGAGGGGTCAAATAATTATTTCCTCCACTGTATATATATATATATATATATATATATATATATATATATATATATATATATATATATACAGGGGCGAGCCTGGGGTGCCTGGCACCTGGGTGCAAGATTTTCTCTGGCGCCTATGGGAGTGGTTAAATTTACCGCGCCCAACCACATAACCACACCAGTGTCCTGCCTAATCACACCCACACCTTCCACCTCTTTCTGCATGCATGTGATACCCCATTCCTACCCCTCTTCCATGGGCTTGCTCCTGGCTGGCTTTGGCTTCCTGCGAGTCTGCTAGTCTCTGGACTGACTCAGGCTGAGAGGCTCTGCGAGTGCGACGCAGTCACACACTGCGTATTTATGGCTGCCTGCGGCCACCCTACTCTCGCTGTCGTAGGCTCCTCCCCCGCCAAGCCCAAGCGTGAGGTGGGCTGCCTGTATCTTTCCCGTTGCGCCGCGCAGCCTGCCAGTGTTGTCAACCTTTCACGTTATTTTTTTAATGACAAATACCGAAAAATTTACTGACAAAAGAGTATTTTTACTGACAAAATTTCCCCACTAAATGCACATAAGAGACAGCTTTTCCCCATGTAAATGCACATAAGAGACCGCTTTTCCCCATGTAAATGCACATAAGAGACCGCTTTTCACCAGCAAATGCACATAACAAGAGACCGCTTTTCACCAGCAAATGCACATAACAAGAGACCGCTTTTCACCAGAAAATGCACATAACAAGAGACCGCTTTTCACCAGCAAATGCACATAACAAGAGACCGCTTTTCACCAGCAAATGCACATAATAAGACAGCTTTTCACCAGCAAATGCACATAATAAGACAGCTTTTCACCAGCAAATGCACATAATGACAAACAGACAGTGTCCCCAGAATATATAGCCAGGGATATATGTCCCCAGGATAGGTAGCCAGGGGGTATATGCGCCCAGGATAGGTAGCCAGGGGGTATGTGCGCCCAGGATAGGTAGCCAGGGGGTATGTGCGCCCAGGATAGGTAGCCAGGGGGTATGTGCGCCCAGGATAGGTAGCCAGGGGGTATGTGCGCCCAGGATAGGTAGCCAGGGGGTATGTGCGCCCAGGATAGGTAGCCAGGGGGTATGTGCGCCCAGGATAGGTAGCCAGGGGGTATGTGCACCCAGGATAGGTAGCCAGGGGGTATGTGCACCCAGGATAGGTAGCCAGGTGGTATCTGTGCCCAGGATAGGTAGCCAGGTGGCATCTGTGCCCAGGATAGGTAGCCAGGGGGTATGTGCGCCCAGGATAGGTAGCCAGGGGGTATGTGCGCCCAGGATAGGTAGCCAGGGGGTATGTGCGCCCAGGATAGGTAGCCAGGTGGTATCTGTGCCCAGGATAGGTAGCCAGGTGGCATCTGTGCCCAGGATAGGTAGCCAGGGGGTATGTGCGCCCAGGATAGGTAGCCAGGGGGTATGTGCGCCCAGGATAGGTAGCCAGGGGGTATGTGCGCCCAGGATAGGTAGCCAGGTGGTATCTGTGCCCAGGATAGGTAGCCAGGTGGCATCTGTGCCCAGGATAGCTAATGAGTGACAGGAGCGCTCCCCGCCGCCAACGCTCCATCCTCTGCTCCCCCCCTCACCTTTCAGCAGCTTCAATCAGACCTCAATCAGCGGGCGACCCGACCAGGAAAAGGGCGCCGGACGCACCCGCTCTATATGCGGAAGTGATGTCACTTCCGCATATCAGTGCGGCGTGCTAGGTCCTAGCGCCCGCCGCCTGATCGAGGTCTGACGCGGCGGCGCCGGCGGCTAGAGGGAGGGAGCTTGAAGCTTCGGCCACAGGGGGAGAGCGGCGGCGGCCACAGGGGCAGAGCGGCGGCGGCGGCGGCCACAGGGGGAGAGCGGGGCCGGGCGGCGCCTCTCAGAGGCAGGCGCCTGGGTGCCTTGCACCCGCAGAACCCGCCCAGGCTCTGCCCTGTATATATATATATATATATATATATATATATATATATATATATAGTGGCTTGCAAAAGTTTTCAGCCCCCTTGAAACTTTCCACATTTTGTCACATTACTGCCACAAACATGAATCAATTTTATTGGAATTCCACATGAAAGACCAATACAAAGTGGTGTACACGTGAGAAGTGGAATGAAAATTATACAAGATTCCAAGCATTTTTTTACAAATCAATAACTGCAAAGGGGGGTTGTGTGTAATTATTCAGCCCCCTTTGGTCTGAGTGCAGTCAGTTGTCCATAGACATTGCCTGATGAGTGCTAATGACTAAATAGAGTGCACCTGTGTGTAATCGAATGTCAGTACAAATACAGCTGCTCTGTGATGGCCTCAGAGGTTGTCTAAGAGAGTATTGGGAGCAACAACACCGTGAAGTCCAAAGAACACACCAGACAGGTCAGGGATAAAGTTATTGAGAAATTTAAAACAGGTTTAAGCTACAAAAACATTTCCAAAGCCTTGAACATCCCACGGAGCACTGTTCAAGCGATCATTCAGAAATGGAAGGAGTATGGCACTACTGTAAACCTACCAAGACAAGGCTGTCCACCTAAACTCACAGGCCAAACAAGGAGAGTGCTAATCAGAAATGCAGTCAAGAGGCTCATGGTGACTCTGGACGAGCTGCAGAGATCTACAGCTCAGGTGGGGGAATCTGTCCATAGGACAACTATTAGTCATGCACTGCACAAAGTTGGCTCTTATGGAAGAGTGACAAGAAGGAAGCCATTGTTAACAGAAAAGCATAAAAAATCCCATTTGCAGTTTGCCACAAGCCATGTGAGGGACACAGCAACCATGTGGAAGAAGGTGCTCTGGTCAGATGAGACCAAAATGGAACTTTTTGGCCAAAATGCAAAACGCTATGTGTGGCGGAAAACTAACACTGCACATCACTCTGAACACACCATCCCCACTGTCAAATATGGTGGTGGCAGCATCATGCTCGGGGGGTGCATCTCTTCAGCAGGGACAGGGAAGCTGGTCAGAGTTGATGGGAAGATGGATGGAGCCAAATACAGGGCAATCTTGGAAGAAAGCCTCTTGGAGACTGCAAAAGACTTGAGACTGGGGCGGAGGTTCACCTTCCAGCAGGACAACGACCCTAAACATAAAGCCAGGGCAACAATGGAATGGTTTAAAACAAAACATATCTATGTGTTAGAATGGCCCAGTCAAAGTCCAGATCTAAATCCAATCGAGAATCTGTGGCAAGATCTGGAAACTGCTGTTCACAAACGCTGTCCATCTAATATGACTGAGCTGGAGCTGTTTTGCAAGGAAGAATGGGCAAGGATTTCAGTCTCTAGATGTGCAAAGCTGGTAGAGACATACCCTAAAAGACTGGCAGCTGTAATTGCAGCAAAAGGTGGTTCTACAAAGTATTAACTCAGGGGGCCGAATAATTACACACACCCCACTTTGCAGTTATTTATTTGTAAAAAATGTTTAGATTGATGTATGATTTTTGATCCACTTCTCACATGTACACCACTTTGTATTGGTCTTTCACGTGGAATAATTCCAATAAAATTGATGCATGTTTGTGGCAGTAATGTGACAAAATGTGGAAAACTTCAAGGGGGCCGAATACTTTTGCAACCCACAGTATTTAACTGACATTTTTTGTCGTAACAACCACCGATTTATACAGGAAAATCATGAGGATTAACAAGGTTGCCAAAACTTTCTCACCCCCACTATATATATGTATGTATATATATATATATATATATATATATATATATATATATATATATATATATATATATATATATATATATATATATATATATATATATATATATATATATATATATATATACATACATACATACATACAGGGAGTGCAGAATTATTAGGCAAGTTGTTATTTTGAGGAATAATTTTATTATTGAACAACAACCATGTTCTCAATGAACCCAAAAAACTCATTAATATCAAAGCTGAATATTTTTGAAAGTAGTTTTTAGTTTATTTTTAGTTTTAGCTATTTTAGGGGGATATCTGTGTGTGCAGGTGACTATTACTGTGCATAATTATTAGGCAATTTAACAAAAAACAAATATATACCCATTTCAATTATTTATTTTTACCAGTGAAACCAATATAACATCTCAACATTCACAAATATACATTTCTGACATTCAAAAACAAAACAAAAACAAATCAGTGACTAATATAGCCACCTTTCTTTGCAAGGACACTCAAAAGCCTGCCATCCATGGATTCTGTCAGTGTTTTGATCTGTTCACCATCAACATTGCGTGCAGCAGCAACCACAGCCTCCCAGACACTGTTCAGAGAGGTGTACTGTTTTCCCTCCTTGTAAATCTCACATTTTATGATGCACCACAGGTTCTCAATGGGGTTCAGATCAGGTGAACAAGGAGGCCATGTCATTAGTTTTTCTTCTTTTATACCCTTTCTTGCCAGCCACGCTGTGTAGTACTTGGACGCGTGTGATGGAGCATTGTCCTGCATGAAAATCATGTTTTTCTTGAAGGATGCAGCCTTCTTCCTGTACCACTACTTGAAGAAGGTGTCTTCCAGAAACTGGCAGTAGGACTGGGAGTTGAGCTTGACTCCATCCTCAACCCAAAAAGGCCCCACAAGCTCATCTTTGATGATACCAGCCCAAACCAGTACTCCACCTCCACCTTGCTGGCGTCTGAGTCGGACTGGAGCTCTCTGCCCTTTACCAATCCAGCCACGGGCCCATCCATCTGGCCCATAAAGACTCACTCTCATTTCATCAGTCCATAAAACCTTAGAAAAGTCTTGAGATATTTCTTGGCCCAGTCTTGACGTTTCAGCTTGTGTGTCTTGTTCAGTGGGGGTCGTCTTTCAGCCTTTCTTACCTTGGCCATGTCTCTCAGTATTGCACACCTTGTGCTTTTGGGCACTCCAGTGATGTTGCAGCTCTGAAATATGGCCAAACTGGTGGCAAGTGGCATCTTGGCAGCTGCACGCTTGACTTTTCTCAGTTCATGGGCAGTTATTTTGCGACTTGGTTTTTCCACACGCTTCTTGCGACCCTGTTGACTATTTTGAATGAAACGCTTGATTGTTCGATGATCACGCTTTAGAAGCTTTGCAATTTTAAGAGTGCTGCATCCCTCTGCAAGATATCTCACTATTTTTGACTTTTCTGAGACTGTCAAGTCCTTCTTTTGACCCATTTTGCCAAAGGAAAGGAAGTTGCCTAATAATTATGCACACCTGATATAGGGTGTTGATGTCATTAGACCACACCCCTTCTCATTACAGAGATGCACATCACCTAATATGCTTAATTGGTAGTAGGCTTTCGAGCCTATACAGCTTGGAGTAAGACAACATGCATAAAGAGGATGATGTGGTCAAAATACTCATTTGCCTAATAATTCTGCACTCCCTGTGTATATATATATATATATATATATATATATATATATATATATATATATATATATATATATATATATATATATATATATATATATATATATATATATATACACAGTGGAGGAAATAATTATTTGACCGCTCACTGATTTTGTAAGTTTGTCCAATGACAAAGGAATGAAAAGTCTCAGAACAGTATCATTTCAATGGTAGGTTTATTTTAACAGTGGCAGATAGCACATCAAAAGGAAAATCGAAAAAATAACCTTATATAAAAGATAGCAACTGATTTGCATTTCATTGAGTGAAATAAGTTTTTGAACCCCTACCAACCATTAAGAGTTCTGGCTCCCACAGATTGGTTAGACACTTCTACTCAATTAGTCACCCTCATTAAGGACACCTGTCTTAACTAGTCACCTGTATAAAAGACACCTGTCCACAGAATCAATCAATCAAGCAGACTCCAAACTCTCCAACATGGGAAAGACCAAAGAGCTGTCCAAGGATGTCAGAGACAAAAGCTTAGACCTGCACAAGGCTGGAATGGGCTACAAAACCATTAGCAAGAAGCTGGGAGAGAAGGTGACAACTGTTGGTGCGATTGTTCGAAAATGGAAGGAGCACAAAATGACCATCAATCGACCTCGCTCTGGGGCTCCATGCAAGATCTCACCTCGTGGGGTGTCAATGGTTCTGGGAAAGGTGAAAAAGCATCCTAGAACTACACGGGAGGAGTTAGTGAATGACCTCAAATTAGCAGGGACCACAGTCACCAAGAAAACCATTGGAAACACATTACACCGCAATGGATTAAAATCCTGCAGGGCTCGCAAGGTCCCCTGCTCAAGAAGGCACATGTGCAGGCCCGTCTGAAGTTTGCCAATGAACACCTGAATGATTCTGTGAGTGACTGGGAGAAGGTGCTGTGGTCTGATGAGACCAAAATAGAGCTCTTTGGCATTAACTCAACTCGCTGTGTTTGGAGGAAGAAAAATGCTGCCTATGACCCCCAAAACACCGTCCCCACCGTCAAGCATGGGGGTGGAAACATTTTGCTTTGGGGGTGTTTTTCTGCTAAGGGCACAGGACAACTTAATCGCATTAACGGGAAAATGGACGGAGCCATGTATCGTGAAATCCTGAACGACAACCTCCTTCCCTCTGCCAGGAAACTGAAAATGGGTGGGTGTTCCAGCACGACAATGACCCAAAACATACAGCAAAGGCAACAAAGGAGTGGCTCAAGAAGAAGCACATTAAGGTCATGGAGTGGCCTAGTCAGTCTCCGGACCTTAATCCAATAGAAAACCTATGGAGGGAGCTCAAGCTCAGAGTTGCACAGAGACAGCCTTGAAACCTTAGGGATTTAGAGATGATCTGCAAAGAGGAGTGAACCAACATTCCTCCTAAAATGTGTGCAAACTTGGTCATCAATTACAAGAAACGTTTGACCTCTGTGCTTGCAAACAAGGGTTTTTCCACTAAGTATTAAGTCTTTTATTGTTAGAGGGTTCAAAAACTTATTTCACTCAATGAAATGCAAATCAGTTGCTATCTTTTATTTAAGGTTATTTTTTTGATTTTCCTTTTGATGTGCTATCTGCCACTGATAAAATAAACCTACCATTGAAATGATACTGTTCTGAGACTTTTCATTTCTTTGTCATTGGACAAACTTACAAAATCAGTGAGGGGTCAAATAATTATTTCCTCCACTGTATATATATATATATGTATAATATATATACTTTTTTTGCCTCAGTTTTTTTACAGTACATATATATATATATATATATATATATGTACTGTAAAAAAATTGAGGCAAAAAAAGTTCAGGTAGTTATGACATATTGCACAGTAATATACTGTATTTTAGTCACCACTTGAAGCCAGCAGGAGGCAAAACCTGGACAACATACAAATATTAATGTAGAAGTAATATTGAATATGCTTTGTTTACAGTTAGTATTCACATACCTGGTTGGGCCTTATGTGCTTCCGGAAGGCGGTGATTGAAATCTACACCCTTTTGATCCTAATATATTGGTAGGTGAACAGAGGCGCCAGAAGGATAAAAGTACATAAAATTTTTAAAAAATTGCTGGGAGGAAGTGGTGGACTCGCCTCCGTTAAAGCAGACACCAAGGACTGTAAATGTATAGATATACACATTTATTGAAAATACCCCAAAGATGCAACGCGTTTCGCGGGCACAGCCCACTTCTTCAGGCAATAAGCAGGGGATAAACAACAGCAATTCAGTTATAGCAAGCAGAGCACCTCTGTGCTTGCTATAACTGAATTGCTGTTGTTTATCCCCTGCCTATTGCCTGAAGAAGTGGGCTGTGCCCGCGAAACGCGTTGCATCTTTGGGGTATTTTCAATAAATGTGTATATCTATACATTTACAGTCCTTGGTGTCTGCTTTAACGGAGGCGAGTCCACCACTTCCTCCCAGCAATTTTTTTAAAAAATGTTTATGTACTTTTATCCTTCTGGCGCCTCTGTTCACCTACCAATATATTTGAGTCCACCCCAGGTGGAGGGGTGATCTACCCCCTTTCTTCCTATCTACAGAGAGCGACTTCTTAATCCTGAGTGAGGACAGGTCTAATCTCCTCACCTGCCTAATGAGTGGTTACCTAGGTGGTAACCCGTGTTTGTGAGTATTACCATCTCACTGTTTCATTTATCCAATCAATTTTGACATACTACACCATATTGGGCTCTCGATTTCTCTTCAACCCTTTTGATCCTGTTATTCCTGCCAGGGCGTAGATGTCACATCAAATCGGCACCCTCCTCCCCACCCACGGGCATCTTCCTCCCCACCCACTAGCAACCCCCCCTACCCACTGGCACCCACCTCCCCACCCACTGGCACCCTTCTCCCTACCCACTGGCAACCCCCTACTACCCACTAGCACCTTCCTCCACACCCAATGGCTACCCACTAGCACCCACTTACCCACCTAAAGTCACCCTCCCCCCTGCCCATTGGCACCCTCCACCCTGCCCACTGGCACCCTCCACATTACCATTGACACCCTCCTCCTTCCCACTGACACCCTCCTCCTTCCCACTGGCAGCTTCCTCCCCCACCCAGTGGCACCCTCCTTTCCACCCAGTGTCACCCTCTCCCACCCACTGGCACCCTCCTCCCTCCCATTGTCACTCTCCTGCAAAAGCTGGGGTGTGGCTTAAGGCCACACAAGGGGCATGGCTTAAGTGTCCCTCTTTCACATGTTCAAATGCTGAGAGGTATGCTGGTACTGAAGGGGTTAAACAGTCCAGGGAAACGGTGCTGTACCCTCCCCCCACTCCATAACGTTCACCTACTACAGAGGGTGCAGAGAAGATTGCCAGGCCAAAAACCCTATAGAGGAACAGGAAGCACCACACCCATGCTGGTGCCATAGATAAATCACACCTTAAAACTAATGAGTTTCAGCCTTAAAGGAAACCAGAGGTGAAGAATAGTCAAAGTTCTATAGTCAAGGTCATAGTCAAAGTCCTGTTACTTTGGACAGTCGCAGACGCAGTACTATTCTCCACTGGAGAGACACAGAGGGACAGGGCCGGTTCAAGTAACAGTTGGGCCCTAGGGCAAAATTAGCCTGGGGGCCCCCCCAACAGACACCCCCGACCAAAAAGCGTCATTAGAGGCCCTTTGTTGCAGCCAAATTTCTTTCCTGGGCCCCTGAGCTGGCTGCTGACCCTCTCCCAATCACCTCCCAACTTAACAGACTCTGCAGAGTCCCTGGGGAGCAACAGTTAAGATGGGGAGGGACACCTTGGGGGCCCCTACAGGCTCTTGGGCCCTGGGGCAATTGCCCATTTTTTCCTATGGTAGCTCCGGCCCTGCGGAGCGAGCGCACTGCGCATGCTCAGACCAGCCGCAAATGGCTGAAGTTACGGGACCCAGTACCGGCGCTGCAGAAGGCTGAGGATGGCGGCGTGGCAGCGATCTGTGTGCATGGGGCTGGAGGAAGCCCAAGGTATGTATAAAATGTTGACTTTAACGTTAATAGCAAAGCCCCCATACATACTACAATCACCAAAATTGCATTGATTATAAAAGGTGAGAAGTGGTGTAATGAATAGCGGAGATGCCGCCGCAGGGGCAAGCGGCATGGCGGCTATCTCCGCGTTCCAGCCGGAGGCTTCTGCCGCGCAGCAACATGATACTGGTTCGCCTGGTCCTTCTAGTGCACACAGATGGAGAGCTATGCGCGCACGCCAGGCGACAGGACCTTTATGCTGGTAGAAGGGGAGTCAGCTGATCAGGCCAATCAGCTGACTCCAGCTAGGCTCCGGATTGGCTGAGTGACTGGGGCGGCGCTGTGGAGCGCTCTAAGTATATATAGATCTTGCCTGTCAGTTGCAAGTTGTCTGCTGTTGCGAATGCTTACGTGTGAATGCTCAGACCCCAGTCAGATCTTACAGTGTGTTAGAACCAGCCGGAGCTGGGAATTCACGCTTAGTCAGATTCCGTTGATAGCCTTAAAACATTATTGTATTGTGAGACTTGTGTACCATTGTGTAGACTAGTTCCCAGGTGTTCAAACCAAAGACTTCACACCTAAGACTAGGAGATTGCTACATTGCTACTGTTCATTAGACTAGATCCCAGGTGTTGAAACCAAGGACTTCACACCTAGATTAGGATTGATCTATTACTGTTACCTGTTATGATCTCTGGCTTCCCTGACTACTCTTCTGCTTACTGATTCGGTACTTCCGCCTATCTGATAAACTGTTGCCAACATTGCCTGTACCCGGATACTGAATCAGTATTCCGTCTCTGTACTTTATCTGTCCGTATGCTGCCGACCTTGCTTGTCTGACCTTTCTGGCTGTCACCTAACCCTTGGGTGATCAGCCTTACTGTACTGTCTGTGACACTTGCTCTTCAGGTGTTTATTAGCTGCAAGCAAAGGCTTATGGTCACCTGCTCCTCGGGAGACCATCTTGCAGCACAGTCAGTGGTCCCTACCCCTCCGGGGTCCACTGGCTGCAGTACAGTCTGATTCCCTGCCCCTCAGGGAATCCTTGGCTGCAGTACAGTCTGATTCCCTGCTCCTCAGGGAATCCGTTGCTGCAGTCCAATCATATCTCTCCTTGCACCAGTTATCACTCTTGCAGTCCAGTCAGTGGTCCCTGCTCCTCAGGTGTCCACTGGCTGCAGTACAATCTGATTTCCTGCTCCTCAGGAAATCCTCGGCTGCAGTTCACTCATAATCACTAATCCCACTAGTTACCACTCATGCAGCCCAGCCAGTGGTCCCTGCTCCTCAGGTGTCCACTGGCTGCAGTACGATCTGAATTCCCTGCCCCTCAGGGAATTCCTGGCTGCAGTACAGTCTGAATTTCCTCCTCCTCTGGAGATCATCTTGCAGCAACAGTCAGTGAGACCTTGCCCCTCAGGGGTCCACTGGCTGCAGCGCAGTCTGATTCCCTGCTCCACAGGGAATGCTTGGCTACAGTAGTGTCTGTATCTCCCGCTTCTCGGGAGATAACTTCTCTGATTACTGTTGCACCAAACACAATACCACATTGGGTGTCCTGTGTCTAGCTATACTAGTATTATTGGTGATTCTGCAGATCACCACATAATCAGGTATAGCATCTGTATTATTGGTGATACTGCAGATCACCAATAATCAGGAAAAAAATCTGTGTTGCTGACACCAATCGTTACAAGTGGCTACAACAAAAAAAAAGATTAAAAAAGAACTTTTCGTTTTTGAGTAAATCGATTTTAAAGTTTCAAACAAAAATAGTATTAGTGATTAAAAACCCGACTAAACCTGTTCTTCGTATATCTGAAAGCAGTTTGGCGGGGACGGCGGTGTTTCAACTGAAATGAAGCTCACAAGATTAGAGGATATTGGTTTCAAAAAATAGGAAAAGATGCCAGGAATCTTTATACAGCCATATTGTGGCTGTATAGCGATCCCTGGCCAAAGCATTGTGGCTCTGGAGGGGTTTCCAGGGGGTCCGTGCGCACTACGTACGTGCGTAAGGACCCCCTGGAAACCCTGTCAGGAAATTCATTGCTCTTTCTTTTGCTATATGTAAACATTATGTACATTTTTAGGTCTTTTTTGGAAAAAAATGTGTTTCTCTTGTTCCCACTGTTCTTAACATATCTGGCAAATTTGGAGTTTCTAGGATGTAAGAGGGCTTTTGTATTAAAGCAGAATATAACCCAGAATTTCTTCTTTGCTCTAAAAGATTATTTACAGCATATAATATACTAACACAATGTTTTTTGGGTTTTTTTGTAAAACAGCATTCAAAGGGTTACATCACAGGGCTGACTCTTTCTTCTGCAGGGAGAACCCGCATCCCAACTGCTTATAATCTTATCTTGTGTACACATTCTTTACTTTATACATTTATATAAACATTCTCTGGCTGTGCAGGACTTCAGCTGATGAGTGCTGAAGTGAAAAACAGATCAGAAATAACTGCTGGCAGCATTTACAACAGAATGACAACAGTTATAAATAAAATGCACCAGCAGCTTTCAAAGTAAATTAACTGAACTTTTGGAAGTTATAATATCTAAATGAATAATAATACTTGTGCACAAAAGCAAACATGATAATTGTATGGGTTATAAAAAGTAGGTAAACACATTTTTGTTGAAAATTTTGTCCGAGTTTTAAACCGCTTTAAAGTGAACCTAAAGTGAAGCAAAAAAAATGAGATTAACTCACCTGGGGCTTCCCTCAGCCCCCCCGCAGACGATCGGTGCCCTCGCAGCCCCGCTCAGATGCTTCTGCACCCGCCAGCGAACACTTCCGGTTTAGCCGTCACCGGCCGACAGGCATGGGAAAGCGAGTGATTCTTCACGTTCCCAGCCTGTATATCGCCCCCTATGCTGCTATTGCGGCTAGGAGGTCGCAATAGCAGCATAGGGATCGATATACAGGCTGGGAACGCGAAGAATCACTCGCGTTCCCATGCCTGTCGGCCGGTGACGGCCAAACCGGAAGTGTTCGCCGGCGGGTGCAGAAGCATCTGAGCGGGGCTGCGAGGGCACCGATCGTCTGCGGGGGGCTGAGGGAAGCCCCAGGTGAGTTAATCTCTTTTTTTTTGGTTCACTTTAGGTTCACTTTAACCGCTAAAATCATGCGGGTTTTCAGGTAATCATCACGGCCGTTGATCATGGCTAAATCCGTTATCATCAGCCGGATTTGGACCACGATCACGGGTGCATTCGGAACTAAATCTGTGATCAAGAGGCGATAACAAATTCGGAATCCGACCTCGTGATCAGGAAAAACCGCTCGTGATCACAGGTTACCCGTGATAATGAGCTTGTGATGAGCAACACTACCCTTCACATACATGACAGGTCCACTTTATTCAGGTGCCAATAAATCTACCACTACATTTGCGACTGGAATTTTCTGCCCTCAGGTATCAAAATTGTGACCCACAAAAATCCCAGTTTACATGCCGATCAGATTACTTTCATATCAGGACAAAATATCCCCTGGTTGTGCAAGTTAATATTTATTTAAGATAATCTTTCAAAATCCAACAGGAGGCATTGATTCAGCCCAGATCGCTAACGCTGAATGTACACAGAGATGAATGCTTGCCCCGGATTATGGACAGCGCAGTACAACACTCACATTCACTGGCAGAAAGTCCCAGGAAAGTAGCTGTCACAATAGCATGCGTTCATGGGGGGCCCAGAGTACAATATGATCTACACCACGTTCCAAATTACTATGCAAGTGATACTTCCCTCTGATTTTCCTAAATTGTGAGCAGGGGCGTAACTAGGCCCCACCGGGCCCCCCTGCAGATTTTCAGAGCGGGCCCCCTCCCCCCCTGGGGCCCGCTCGTGGCCGGTTTTTGGGTGCTGGTGGGGTGGCAGCATGAGGGGAAAGCCTTGCCCACAGTCGGCGGGGAGAGGGGAAGTTCCCCCCTCTCCCTCACCTCGGGGCTCTCCCCTCCAGCTAGTGAACGTGTGTGGGCAGCGGGCAGCAGCAGGATACATACCTTCTTCCTTGCGTTCCATCGCCGCCTTCTCGCTCTAGCGGCTGACGTCACTTCCGGAAGCGGAAGTGACGTCAGCCGCTAGAGCGAGAAGGCGGCGATGGAACGCAAGGAAGAAGGTATGTATCCTGCCGCCGCTGCTGCCCGCTGCCCACACACGTTCACTAGCTGGAGGGGAGCGCAGAGGGGAGAGCCCCGAGGTGAGGGAGAGGGGGGAACTTCCCCTCTCCCCGCCGACTGTGGGCAAGGCTTTCCCCTCATGCTGCCACCCCTCCAGCCCCCAAAAAACGGCCCCGAGCGGGCCCCAGGGGGGGGGCCGGGCCCCCCCGCGGGCGCAGGCGCTGCAGGGCCTATTGTTACGCCCCTGATTGTGGGTGCAAATAGCAGTCAGCATTAGGGCTCAGCCACACTATAAGCGTGAGCGTTTTGTGATTGATTAGTGCTTTCTGAGCGCTTTTTAAAAATTGCTCCCAATCACTTTCATTAAAATTGTGGTAAAAATCACTGCGATCGCATATGCAAAAAATCACGGCGATTTTTACCACAATTTTAATGAAAGGGACTCCTTAAAGAGACTCTGTAACAAAATGTTCAGCCTTATTTCTTCTATCCTATAAGTTCCTATACCTGTTCTAATGTGCTCTGGCATACTGCAGCCTTTCCTAGTTGCACAGTGGCTGTGTTATCTCTGTTATATAATCTAATCTTCTTTCCTCTGTCGGCTCTGTTAGGCTCAGGCACTCAGGCTGTAATGTGCAGGTCTGCTTGTGAAAGGATAGAAGCTATACACACCCTCTCCAGGCCCCCTCCAAGCTCTGTATGACTCACACACTGAGCTACTCTCAGCCTATCACATGCTGTTAGCAGCCATGTCTTTGTAAATACTGCCTAAAACTGGCAATTACAAGCCAGGATTGCAGCAGGGAGTGGCAGAAACACTGAGGGGCCCAGGAGAACATAATGACTAGAATGGTATGCTTTTTATTGTAAGAATTTTAGAGTACAGATTCTCTTTAAGCAGCTTCGGCGGAACTAGTCAGACGGGCGCAGGAGCGCCCATGCAGCCGTCCCCAGGCCTTTTACACTACATGACGTAGGTGAGCCTCGCAATTGCCTCTCTCCTCCATGCCTCTTATCTTTTTTACTTCACCTATCCTTATCTGATATCCAGGGGCATAACTAGAAATCACTGGACCCCCTGCAAAACATTGGATGGGGCCCCCTACTGCCACACCCCCCACCACCACTTTCTGCACAGGTAACCAATGTTATTCAATTGTCTAGTGTACACGTGAATTTTTTTTCCCCATGCAGATAAAAACAGACAGCAGTGAAGCACTGCACACATTTTCTCTATCAATTACAATAGCTTCTGTGATAAAACATGCATGCAGAAACACATGGTGTGCAGAAAATGCATACAGAAAACTGACACAAAATTACACTCACTCTGTGCATCTGTGATGGTACAAAACTAGCTCTGCAGACTTCTCCAGCATTACAGTCCACAGCACTTGGGGAGGGGGTGTAGAAGCTGAGGGCATGGCACTGCATTAAAGACCCTACTACACACTGAATAGGTACAGTGTACAAATCTTTGTCTGCAAAACTTAGTATGATTCCTGATCAGTGGCTGAGCAGATGCAGTCATTAGAACGATTGTGGAGATCAGAAAGTTTTTTTCTCTCCTTGTCCTTAGTTTTCAGTCTCTCAGGATGGGGCCCCCTGTGGCTTCTGGGCCCCCCTGCGGCTGCATCCCTTGCAGGGTCTATTGTTACGCCCCTGCTGATATCATATCCACGTGTTTCTTACGTCACATACTCACTTGAGTTTCCTTGATCATCTTCAATTGATGTTTATTCACAGCAGAATATCTGCATTTTCTTCTGTTACATATGCACTTTGATGTTTGAATGTTATGCACTTTATCATCCTTCATATTGAAGTTCTTTAGGGCACTGGCACTTTATATTTCTGGCATCTTGTGAGAGTTTTACAGCAATACTTACGCCGATATATGTGTGCATCTTCTCCTGATAGGTATGTGCTGCAGTGTTAATTTGATTTAAATACATTTTATTACCAATATCATAACACTGTCAACATATATGACCACAAGCTTCTCAGGAGAATAATATACAAATAATTTACTATATTATCTATATCGCTGTATATTAATTGATTGCGGTGCTTTTTGTAACATTATTTATCGGGGGCCTTACATAGGCCTGTTACGGCTTGCCTTGTTTTAATTGTTTTATATGTTAGTTGGCTTCAATAAAGATTCATATGTTATTCCCCATACAATCTTTTGGTCCAATTGATTGCTCTAATACAATATATATTTATATTGAGGGGTTGCTTTTCTCCTAATGGTTCAGTCTTAGTTTTAGGTCTATGACCTTATCCCCCCACTCATATTTAAAAAACAAAAAACAGCAATATTTATTGCTGAAAGATGCATGCTCATTTTTTCTTTGTTTTAAATAAAAATTCTGAGGAGAACACTGGATGGTTTATGCAAAACTGTAATCCTCTGGAGGGACCAGTACCTTGATGTTCATAGGACACCAGAGGCACCAGCAACTTCAAATACCTGTTTGCTGCTTTGTTAAGGCATTTTAGCAGCTGCTCTCTTAATCTGATGTATTTGGCAGAACCTTTCCTCATGTTGCTTTTATCTGCACAAACCTGTGTGTGCTCTGAGTCAGCCACAAATTTTTTAATAGTATGATAATTATGATTAAAGCGGACCTGAACTCAGGACGTCCTCTCTGCTCTAAAAGATACACAACAGCATAATAACCTTTAAACAAAGAACATTTCTTTGTTACAGCTGATACAAATCCTAAAATAAATTTGCACAGTTTCTACTTCCTGATTCATTGAAGCAGACATATTGTTTACAGCCTGTGCTTTCAAATGGGCTTATCTGCTTATCTGCCATAGGCAGTCATGTAACACAGGGGAGGGATCAAATTACAACTAGTAATTAGACACACATGAGGGGGGAATTAGATCGACAGGCTAAACTCTCTAAATACACACAGGGTGAATTTCTCTATGTTTCCTTTTGTCCTGTGCAAGAGTTCAGCCCCACTTTAAGTTTTTGTGAAATATAAAGGTTTTCATACCTTATCCAAGGCATTTAACTATTTCACACTTTTCCACAGCAGAGAGGTATTTTTTCTTTCTTATATTACTTGAAAATGGTGGTCTGCTTAATAATGTGGAACACCCCTTTTTAGTAGTTTTTCCTTTAATCGGGCTCACCTGGCAAACTAGTTATCAGAGGTGTCCGAGATTGATTTCAGTGATCAAAAGAGCCCTGAGGCACAATAACATCCATGAGTTTAATTGAAAAATACAATATTTAATCTTTATGACACTTAACTTAAATACAATTTTCATGATAATTTGGGGCGTTCTAAATTATCATGAAAATTGTATTTAAGTGTCATAAAGATTAAATATTTTATTTTTCAATTAAACTCATGGATGTTGTTGTGCTTCAGGGCTCTTTTGATTGCTGAAATCAATCTCGGACAGTGTAGAAGAAACCCTGAGAATCCCCAATGAGGAGATGGACTAGTCCAAAACCAGTCGGATTTGACAGAATTGTACTACCAGTAAAATAGGATAAATTAATTTACAGTGCATCTTACTCTGGGACAAATGTACATCTCACAGGTATGTATTTACAGTTTCTTTATTGGGTAAATAGCTAGACTAAATAGAAAAATATTTTAGGTTTGGATAGTATGTAAAGTTTTCATTGGCGTCTGTGTCGTCATTGGGCAGAATTTGCTACATTTCTTGTTTGAACAGGAAGCAGTTACATCTCCCTAACAGAGACAGACACAGCAACAAGTGTATCTTTCTTTCTTTTTTTTTTTGGGTGAGTATCAAGTATGTTTCTCTCCCCCCCTCATATCGAGTGATTGGTTTGATTTAACACATTGTAATAATATTATCTACTCCTCTCAAGATTGCCATCTTCTCTGCAGTTTAAATGTATTCATGTTTCTAAATACAGTACATCAACCAAAGACTGACAGTATTGGTGGGATCAGTAATCTGCAGATGAGGTTTTCTGTGCAATGTTTCTTATGCCCCCTGCTGGATTCTCCCTAGGAATAGCTGCATGTAAAGCTGCAAAACACATTAGGACTAAAGGTGGCCATACACTGGCCCGATTTGCGGCAGTTTCGACAGCAGATTCGATCACTGGGATCGAATCTGCTGCCAATCGTTCGCGCAACACGCACCCGCCGATCCGATTTCCTCCCGAAATCGGATCGGTCCGTCGATCGCGCCGTGCGGGAAATTACCCTCGATCGCCCGCGGGTAGGGAGCGCGTCGCTAGCGGCGGCCGATCCGATCAGGTATACATTACCTGAGGCTGGCTCCCGGGCATCCCGTCCGTCACTGCTCCCGTCATGGCGCCTCCGGCATCCTCGTATAACTTCCGCTGTCATGCCAGTGACAGCGGAAGTACAACTAGAGGGCGCTCTATTTGAACTTCCGCTGTCACTGGTGTGATAGCGTAAGTTCTATGCGGATGCCGGAGCCGGAGGTGCCACATGACGGGGACATCACGCCCGGGAGCCAGCCTCAGGTAATGTATACCGGCGGGGGGAGCGGCGGCAGCACCACCACAACAGATTGTGATCGGTTTCAGGCTGAAATCGATTCACAATCTGTTTGCAGGAAAGGCAGCCATACGATCCCTCTCTGATCAGATTCGATCAGATAGGGATCTGTCAGCTGGTCGATCTGATGGCACATCGACCAGTGTATGGCTGCCTTTACTGTATTTTCAAACCAGAGATGGTCAATGAGCAAATAATTCTGGGATTATGCAAATGTATGCTGATGTCATGCAACTTAAAAAATTGATCAATCAATTGCTGCTAGTGGAGCATTTCATTGGTCCATTTTTAAGCTGCATATATGCAAGGATGCCATAAAGCAGGAGGTACTGTGTGTCTAGCCAACAGGCAGCCCCTGAATCTGCTTCACACACTAGTCTTTGAGGCTGGGTTCACACCTAATAGTTGCGGTGCGATGTAGTGCTAGCACTGCAGAAACCAGATATAGGTGCCCCCAGTTTTAGGTATCCAAGCAGGGCAGTTTCTAGACTAAATTCTAATTGCCTCCAGTATAGTTAGCCAGCTATAGGTCACCCCAGTATAGGTAGCCAGACATAGTTGCCCCCAGTATAGGTTAGCTAGGTAGGTGCGTCCAGTAAAGGGTAGCCTGTATAGTTGCCACCAGTATAGGTTAGATAGGTAGGTGCCCCCACCCCCCAGTATAGGTTAGATAGGTGCCCCCACCCCCCAGTATAGGTAAGATAGGTAGGTGCCTCCAATATAGATAGTCAGTATAGTTGCCCCTAGTATAGGTTAGATAGGTAGGTGCTTCCAGTATAGGTAGGTTCCCTCAGTATAGGTTAGATAGGTAGGCGCCCCGAGTATAGGTTAAATAGGTAGGTGTCTCCAGTATAGGTTAGATAGGTAGGTGCCCCCAGTATAGGTTAGATAGGTAGGTTCCCCCAGTATAGGTTAGATAGGTAGGTTCCCTGAGTATAGGTTAAATAGGTAGGTGCCTCCAGTATAAGTTAGATAGGTAGCTTCCCCCAGTATAGGTTAGATGGGTAGGTTGCCCGAGTATAGGCTATATAGGTAGGTGCCTCCAGTATATGTTAGATAGGTAGCTTCCCCCAGTATAGGTTAGATGGGTAGGTTGCCCGAGTATAGGCTATATAGGTAGGTGCCTCCACTATAGGTTAGATAGGTAGGTTCCCCCAGTATAGGTTGGCAGTTGGCTGAAGGTGTAATGGTTAAGGGCTCTGCCTCTGACACAGGAGACCAGGGTTCGAATCTCGGCTCTGCCTGTTCAGTAAGCCAGCACTAATTCAGTAGGAGACCTTTGGCAAGTCTCCCTTACACTGCTACTGCCAATAGAGCGCGCCCTAGTGGCTGCTGCTCTGCTCTGGCGCTTTGAGTCCGCAAGGAGAAAAGCGCAATATAAATGTTATTTGTCTTGTCTTGTCTTGTCTAGTATAGGTTAGATGGGTAAGTTGCCCGAGTATAGGCTATATAGGTAGGTGCCTCCAGTATGTTAGATAGGTAGCTTCCCCCAGTATAGGTTAGATGGTAGGTGCCTCCAGTATAGGTTAGATAGCTTCCCCTAGTATAGGTTAGATAGTTAGGTGCCCCGAGTATAGTTTAAATAGGTAGGTGCCTCCAGTAAATGTTAGATAGGAAGGTGCCTCTGGTATAGGTTAGATAGGTACAGGGCCGGGCCGAGGCATAGGCTGGAGAGGCTCCAGCCTCAGGGCGCAGTGTAGGAGGGGGTGCAGAATTCATTCAGCTGTCATTCTTAATTGTGTTTGAAGAAGAAAGAAATAAGAAAAGGGGATACATGGCAGTGACTGCAAGCCATATAACTAGATATTAAGGTGTTAGGGAGGTTGTGGGCCCTGTGGCGCCTCTTAGTCTAATAGCAATCAGTGTGTGACGGCTGGGGTGGCAGGGATGGAGGGGCGCACTTTGGTGTCTCAGCCTTGGGTGCTGGAGGACCTTGTCCCGGCTCTGGATAGGTAGGTTCCCCCAGTATAGGTTAGATGGGTAGTTTCCCCGAGTATAGGCTATGTAGGTAGGTGCCTCCAGTATATGTTAGATATATTCCTTCAGTGATCCCCCGCAGCTTCTATCTCCTTCCTGTCCCAGGCATCTATCTCATTGGTAACAGGGCCCCCTCTGATGACATGCAGTCACGTCATCACAGGGGGTGCTGTTACCAATGCGACAGATGCCTGGGAGAGGAAGAAGATAGAGGCTGCGGGGGATCATGGCAGGTGAGTTGTAACTACACTTTGCCCATTCCCCCCTGCCGCTGTGCCCCCCACCTCCTGCTGCTCAATCCAGCGCTCCTAGCTATTGCACTATTTTCACGCCCATAGAGACGGGGCTGTATCCAGGTGTATATGATAGATTAGCCAGATATATGTGCCCCAGTACAGGTTAGCCAGGTATAGGTGCCCCAGTATAGATTATCCAGATATATGTGCCCCAGTACAGGTTAGCCAGGTATAGGTGCCCCAGTATAGATTATCCAGATATATGTGGCCCAGTACAGGTTAGCCAGGTATAGGTGCCCCAGTATAGATTATCCAGATATATGTGCCCAGTACAGATTATCCAGATATATGTGCCCCTGTACAGGTTAGCCAGGTATAGGTGCCCCAGTATAGATTATCCAGATATATGTACCCCTGTACAGGTTAGCCAGGTATAGGTGCCCCAGTATAGATTATCCACATATATGTGCCCCAGTACAGGTTAGCCAGGTATAGGTGCCCCAGTATAGATTATCCAGATATATGTGCCCTAGTACAGGTTAGACAAGGGTAGATGCCCCAGTATAGATTATCCAGATATGTGCCCCTGTACAGGTTAGCCAGGTATAGGTGTCCCAGTATAGATTATCCAGATATATGTGCCCCTGTACAGGTTAGTCAGGTATAGGTGCCCCAGTATAGATTATCCAGATATATGTGCCCCAGTACAGGTTAGCCAGGTATAGGTGCCCCAGTATAGATTATCCAGATATATGTGCCACAGTACAGGTTAGCCAGGGGTAGGTGCCCCAGTATAGATTATCCAGATATACTGTATGTGCTCCAATATAGATTAGCCAGGTATATGTGCCCCAGTATAGATTATCCAGATATATGTGCCCCAGTACAGGTTAGCCAGGGGTAGGTGTCCTAGTATAGATTATCCAGATATATGTGCCCCAGTACAGGTTAGACAAGGGTAGGTGCCCCAGTATAGATTATCCAGATATATGTGCCCCTGTACAGGTTAGCCAGGTATAGGTGTCCCAGTATAGATTATCCAGATATATGTGCCCCTGTACAGGTTAGCCAGGTATAGGTGCCCCAGTATAGATTATCCAGATATATGTGCCCCAGTACAGGTTAGCCAGGTATAGGTGCCCCAGTATAGATTATCCAGATATATGTGCCACAGTACAGGTTAGCCAGGGGTAGGTGCCCCAGTATAGATTATCCAGATATACTGTATGTGCTCCAATATAGATTAGCCAGGTATATGTGCCCCAGTACAGGTTAGCCAGGATATAGGTTCCCCAGTATAGATTATCCAGATATATGTGCCCCAGTACAGGTTAGCCAGGGGTAGGTGTCCTAGTATAGATTATCCAGATATATGTGCCCCAGTACAGGTTAGCCAAGGGTAGGTGCCCCAGTATAGATTATCCAGATATATGTGCCCCAGTACAGGTTAGCCAGGTATAGGTGTCCCAGTATAGATTATCCAGGTATATGTGCCACAGTACAGGTTAGCCAGGTATAGGTGTCCGAGTATAGATTATCCAGGTATATGTGCACCTGTATAGATTAGCCAGGTATAGGTGCCCCAGTATAGATTATCCAGATATATGTGCCCCAGTACCGGTTAGCCAGGTATAGGTGTCCCAGTATAGATTATCCAGATATACTGTATGTGCCCCAGTACAGGTTAGCCAGGTATATGTGTCCCAGTATAGATTATCCAGATGTATGTGCCCCAGTACAGGTTAGCCAGGTATAGGTGTCCCAGTATGGATTATCCAGATATATGTGCCCAGTACAGGTTAGCCAGGTATAGGTGCCCCAGTATA
Source organism: Hyperolius riggenbachi (assembly GCF_040937935.1). Classification (NCBI taxonomy): domain Eukaryota; kingdom Metazoa; phylum Chordata; class Amphibia; order Anura; family Hyperoliidae; genus Hyperolius; species Hyperolius riggenbachi. The sequence goes on along the minus strand of NC_090651.1, from coordinate 30,626,260 downwards.
GGTTAGACAGGTATAGGTGCACCAGTATAGATTATCCAGGTATATGTGCCCCAGTGTAGGTTAGCCAGGTATATATGCCCCAGTATAGGTTAGCCAGGTATATGTGCCCCAGTATAGGTTAGCCAGGTATGTATGCCCCAGTATAGGTTAGCCAGGTATATGTGCCCCAGTATAGGTTAGCCAGGTATTTATGCCCCAGTATAAATTAGCCAAATATACGTGCCCCCCCCCCCCCCGCAGGCTGGGGGATTACAATAAAGGAAGGGGGAGCAGTGGCACACTGGGACTCCTCCCTCCCTCTCCTCAGGTCCCCCTCTGTGCTCCCCACTCCATTGTGGCAATGTATGGCAGCGGCGTGAAGTAATCTTAGTGAAAACTCACCTTCCAGGCCCCATGCGGGGATGATGTGCCATGCTGCTTTTTCTCCAGTGCCGCTCACTACTTCTGCTATTCAGGAAGTAGTGAGCGATAGTGGAGTACTTCCGCTAATCAGGAAATAGTGAGCAGCGATGGAGATGAAGGTGAGTTTTTACTGCTTCTTACTGCTGCCATACATTGCTGCAATGGAAGGGGTAGCAGCAGGGGCGTAACTAGAAATCACTGGGCCCCCCTGCGAAAATGAGGATGGGCCCCCCCCCCCCATAGGCGCCAAATAATCGTAATGGGGCAGCGTTTCACTATAAAATAATCCTAATGCAGCAATGTTTTACCAGAAATTAATCGTAAAATGGGCAGTATTTTACCATAAAATAATCGTAAAGTGGGCAGCATTTCACCAGAAATTAATCATAAATTGGGCAGCATTTCACCAGAGATTAATCGTAAATTGGGCACCATTTCATCAGAAATTAATCGTAAATTGAGTAGCATTTAACCAGAAATTAATTGCAAATTGGGCAGCATTTCCCGATAAAATAATCATAAAGTGAGCAGCATTTCCCCATAAAATAATCGTAAAGTGGGCAGCATTTTACCATAAAATAATCGTAAAGTGGGCAGCAGTCACCATAAAATAATCATAATGTGGGCAGCAGGCATCAGAAAATAATCGTAATGTGGGCAGCAGTCACCAGAAAATAATCGTAAAGTGGGCAGCAGTCACCAGAAAATCGTAATGTGGGCAGCAGTTACCAGAAAATCGCAATGTGGGCAGCAGTCACCAGAAAATAATCGTAAAGTGGGCAGCAGTCACCAGAAAATCGTAATGTGGGCAGCAGTTACCAGAAAATCGCAATGTGGGCAGCAGTCACCATAAAATTGCAAGTGGGCAGCAGTGACCAGAAAATCGCAATGTGGGCAGCAGACACCAGAAAATCGCAATGTGGGCAGCAGACACCAGAAAATCGCAATGTGGGCAGCATTCACCAGAAAATCCCAATGTGGGCAGCAGTTACCAGAAAACCGCAATGTGGGCAGCAGACACCAGAAAATCCAATGTGGGTAGAAAGCACCAGAAAATTGCAATGTGGGCAGCAGTTACCAGAAAATCGCAATGTGGGCAGCAGGCACCAGAAAATCGCAATGTGGGCAGCAGGCACCAGAAAATCGTAATGTGGCCAGCAGACACCAGAAAATTGCAATGTGGGCAGCAGACACCAGAAAATCGCAATATGGGCAGCAGGCACCAGAAAATCGCCATGTGGGCAGCAGACACCAGAAAATCGCCATGTGGGCAGCAGTCACCAGAAAATAGCAATGTGGGCAGCAGACACCAGAAAATCGTAATGTGGGCAGCAGGCATCAGAAAATAGAAATGTGGGCAGCAGTTACCAAAAAAAAAAACACAATTTCACCTGTGAAAATAAAACCAATTCACTCACCTGACAGAAGTCTCCTCTTCCGGCATTTGGCTCGCAGCTCCCCGACGATCCTTCTGCAGCACATCTCCTGTGCTGACAGGCAGAGTGCAGGGCTACGGCAAGATGGCTCCCGAAGCCCTGTACTGGAGACATAAATAGTCTCCAGTGCAGGGCTTCGGCAGCCAACTTGCCGTAGCCCTGCTCTGCCTCCCGGGAGACTGCGGGGCTGCGGGCAATGAACTGGCCCGGCGTCCAGGGCCGGATTTGTACTTTTTACCGCCCTAGGCCACTGTCACCAGCCGCCCCTTCAGTATAGGTAGCGAGACGATCCCTCCCCCTTCCCTCTAGTATAGGTAGCCTTATGACCCCACCCCTTCCCTCTAGTATATGTAGCTAGATGACTCCTCCCCCCTTTCCCTCCAGTATAGGTAGCCAGATGACTCCCTTAATCCCTCTTTTTCCCACTCCCCCCTTTCAGTATAGGTAGCCAGCTCACCTTCACATCGCAGCAGCCATCAGTGTCACACATTTCTCTGCTTGTCTCCAGTGCAGAAGCTTCCTCTTCCCTTCCATCTCCAGTGCTGCCCAAGTCCACAGCCACCAGCCCCAATGCAAATGTGCACATAGAGCAAGGTGGCTGCTGCACAGGCAGCTAGCAGCAGAGTACCTGGCATTGCAGCAGTTGCAAACCTGAAAATGCTGCACCAGTTAGCCTGCTGCTTTGGTGCCCCTGCTCCTGTGGTGCCCTAGGCCATGGCCTAGGTGGCCTTGTCCTAAATCCGGCCCTGCCGGCGTCTATTAGACGCCGCGGCCAGTTCCACACCTGGCTGGGGGGGTCCCACAATCCAGGGACAGTGCTTCCCCCGCACACGGCTGGCGGGCCCCAGAGCGGCCCCGGGCCCCCTGCAGCCGATGGAGTTGCATCCCCAGTAGGTACGCCACTGGGTAGCAGGGACCCAAATCCTGTCCCCACTGCTGAGTTCTAGTGTGCCCCTGCTCCCCCTCCTTCACATTGCCCCCTCCCTCACTGCGCCCCAGGCAGACGCCCGCCACAACTGCCCCCTGAAACTGGTTGAAACGGGTTGCCCTCTGCCACGGTGCGGCGACAGGGTCATTTACATAGTGCTTCCTCCCAGCTAGTGATGTACTCTCTGCTGGGCAGGAAGTACATCACTGGGATTCCCCTCAGTCCGCGCATGTGCGCCACTCACACTTGTTGCGATGCCCATTGACTTGCATTGCTGCATAATCCATGCGGTAGGCACGGATAATGCGACACTGCGCTGCAGACTCTGTGTGGGGAATGTGGCGACGGTGATACTTCCGGTGCACAGTGTCACATCGCCTGAAGTGTGCAAGTCTCCATAGACTTGCATGGCCCATGCGGCGGGAAAGCGTAAAGTGCGCAAGTGTAAAACGGGCCTGAAGGGAATTGCTAAACTGGTGAGGAACCACCCATTTCTCTGCCCAAACTTAGTTCCCATCATGCTTTGTGATGTAAGGGTACTTTCACACTATACAAATTGTGTTGTGCATTCAGAAAAATAATAATTGCAATGCAACATTGTTGAGCATACAGTCCGTAGCCTTATGCCACAACCTTTAATACACAGCATCCTTATTCTTCTACAATCTCTCAGTATAACTGATATAATACTACAGCGTACTGGGTTACCAATGTGTCTTGTATTCTAGAAGTTCTCTGGAATTTCCCCAGCTAGTAATTCACAGTAACTCTACTGGTAAGGCATGCAGGCAAGTGTAGTTTAGTGGCTGTAGGTTGACTATTATTGAAAGAACCACTACAGCGGAAAAAGTAAGCAGTTAAAGGTTACCCGAAGTGACATGTGACATGATGAGATAGACATGTGTATGTACAGTGCCTAGCACACAAATAACTATGCTGTGTTCCTTTTTTTCTTTCTCTGCCTGAAAGAGTTAAATATCAGGTATATAAGTGGCTGACTCAGTCTTGACTCAGACAGGAAGTGACTACAGTGTGACCCTCACTGATAAGAAATTCCAACTATAAAACACTTTTCTAGCAGAAAATGGCTTCTGAGAGCAGGAAAGAGGTAAAAAGGGTCAATAGTTCATAGATTTTAGCTCTGGCATAGTTTAATGAATGTGTCATTGAGCAAAACCAATAAAACAGTTACAACTTAAAAAGTAGTTTTAAACATAAAATAAAACTGTGGAATATCTTAAAAAGTCTTTAGTTTTTAGAAGAAGGAAGATAGATACAATTGTTTATTTCATTAGTTTATTTTCGCTTCGGGTGTCCTTTAAAATCTGACAGAACTGACAGGTGACTAGTCCATCTCCTCAAGGGGGATTCCCAGCGGTTTCTTTGTTTTCAAAATTCTCTCTTTACAAAGTTTTTCTCTTACTGCGCCTGTGCAGGACGTGTTCACTGACGTGAATGTGTACACAGATGCGCATGGCAAAGGCTGCACAGGCGCAGATTAGTCGGCAGAACTAAAACTAAGCCGCAGTGGGGGAACAGAGGATCGTTGAAGACCGGCACGGGACAGGACAGCTGTGGGGGTCCCCAGGTAAGTGAAATTCTTTTCCTATGCCACAGTTAAGGTTCACTCTAAAATACAACGATCAAAGACAACTAAAATTCTACATGCCACATATATCTCCAGTCATTACTAGCAAGTAGCAATACAAAGGCTTTTTTTTTTCATCTTTTCATGTTTTATGTGAAGAAAATATGACATTTACAGAGAACAGTGTTCACTGTGGGCATTACTATGTAGGACTGTGTGCAGCACATGCAGCATACAGAAACAGTCTTCACTGGCTCTAATACTGTGAGTAAAATGTGTTCAGAATGATAGAAAGCAGAAATATAGCTCCCAATGTGTGTAAATAACATCAGCTGCAGCTCTGTGTGTTCCTCTCTTTCTCTCTGCCTCACAGGGTAAAGAGTTTACAGCCAGGGAGATCTTATTCTGAATGGGGGTGGAAGGCATCCAGGAACAGGAATAAAGTAAGCCTCCTTTTCTTCAGATCTTTCTCTGTATCTAAAAATCCCTCAGCTGTTCTCATATGATCTGTGAAAAAGCAGTGTGTGTGTGTGAGCAGTGCAGAAATGAACAGTAAAACATTCCTCTGTATATAGTGACTGAGAAGTGTAACCTAGCTACATGGTATAACTGTAGCATCAACGCTGACACAAATTGTCAGTGTTGCTCGGATACCTTATTATCCTATTCGAGTTTGGTCGAATTCGGATAGTAAACTATCCGAATTCACTCGAAGTTCAATATTCGAGTTAATCGAATATCCGATTCGACCTCGGATATCCGACATCACTATCCGATTCTGTATTCGAGTAAAATATTCGAGCTGGCCTTAAATAGCTTTTAAAACTTGTATTGGAGGTCAATGATGCATGAAACCACCTTTTTTTATGAAGAAAAACATCAAGTGATTATGTGGTGATGTAGTAGTTATAAAAAAGGTATCAAAAATAGTAAATTAACTTCATGAAAAGTGTTTGCATGAGAAGGTGTGTCCAAAATGGTTGTTGGAAGTCTTCATTTACGTCGTCTTCTTCTCCTCCTCCTCCTCCTCCTTCCTCTTCTTCCTCCTCCTCCTCCTTCCTCTTCTTCTTCCTCCTTCTTCTTCCTCTTCCTCTTCTTCTTCCTCTTCTTCTTCCTCTTCTTCTTCCTCCTACTCTTCCTCTTCTTCTTCCTCTTCCTCTTCCTCTTCTTCCTCCTCTCTATCATTATATTATGTGTCTTGGTTTTCCTTTATTTGTGGAAATATGTTATTTTAATAACACCATAGTTATATTTGTGTTGATGGCATAATAGGTAGGTAGTGGCACATTGCAAGCCACAGCGCCTTTTTCTGTGTACCCTGGCGGTGGTAAAACACAGTCATCAGCAGGAGGAGGAAGTAGTTGCAGGCTTGCAGCTATTGTAGTGTGGTAATAGCTGCCGGTAGGAGAGTGGGTGGGCAGGTGGCAGCAGAAAATAGTTCTTCTTCTGTTCTCCCTGGCAGTGGTAGCAGCACCCAGACAGCAGAAGCTCAATGCAGCTACAGGAGGAGGAGTAGTGTGTGTCAGGCAGTGTGATCTGTGATGTGACTGACATAATAGGCCCTGGTTCCTAGCGGTGGTTCCAGGGCCGTAAATAAACAGCATGAGGTTCCAGACAGCGGTCGTGAAGCCCACATTGTGTCCAATACACAATTGGGACAGCACAATTTTCAACCCGGACACCTCTAAATTAATAATAATAAAAAAAAATTTCTTCAAATGGATGCAGCTATTTTTGAGCGTAATAGCTGGTGGCACATGGTCAGTAGCACCTTGTAATGTGTTCCCTGGCAGTGGAGACACAGACAGCAGGAGGAAATACAGCAGCAAGCAGCGTGAGGAGGTTGAGTGTGTGGCAGACTGGCAGCAGGCAGGAGGGCAGGCAGCGAGACATAATAGGCCCTGGTTCCCAGCGGTGGTTCCAGGGCCGTAAATACACAGCATGAGGTTCCAGACAGCGGTCGTGAAGCCCACATTGTGTCCAATACACAATTGGGACAGCACAATTTTCAACCCGGACACCTCTAAATTAATTACAATTTTTTTTTTTCAAATGGATGCAGCTATTTTTGAGCGTAATAGCTGGTGGCGCATGGGCAGCAGCACCTTGTAATGTGTTCCCTGGCAGTGGAGACACAGACAGCAGGAGGAAATACAACAGCAGGCAGCGTGAGGAGGATGAGTGTGTGTGGCAGACTGGCAGGAGGCAGCAGGAGGGCAGGCAGCGAGACATAATAGGCCCTGGTTCCTAGCGGTGGTTCCAGGGACGTAAATAAACAGCATGAGGTTCCAGACAGCGGTAGTGAAGCCCATATTGTGTCCAATACACAATTGGGACAGCACAGTTTTCAACCCGGACAACTCTAAAATAATTTAATTTTTTTTTTCCAAAATAAATAATGCAGGGCAGGCAGCTATTTTTGAGCGTAATAGCTGGTGGCGCATGGGCAGCAGCACCTTGTAATGTGTTCCCTGGCAGTGGAGACACAGACAGCAGGAAGAAATACAGCAGCAGCAGGTGTAATGTGTGTGCGCCACTTCATGTCCCCCTCTCGCCGACAACAGGGGCCAGGAATTCGCCTTCCACCCAAGCCTGGTTCATTTTGAGATACGACAGTCTGTCCACAGACTTGTGAGACAGACGAGATCGCTTCTCAGTGACGACTCCACCGGCTGCACTGAAGCAACGCTCTGACAGTACGCTGGAAGGGGGCAGGAGAGCACTTAGAGGGCGTACTGCGCAAGCTCGCTCCAGATCGGCAGGTGCTTGACCCAATACTCCATGTGATCAACAGGGGCCACGCTGTCAAGCCCGCTGAAGGACCCCATGTAGTCAGCCACCATGCGGGTCAAGCGCTGCCTGTGACTGCAGAAGGATGCTGCTGCAGGCACCTCCTCTCTAGTCCTTGGCAGCTCTACACTCATGTAGAGCTCTTGGGTCAGAGACAGCAGGTCTGTGGTGCGCGTGCGCTTGCTGCTGGTGGATGCAGGCACCTGCTGCTGCCTCTGTGCTGGCTGGACAGTGGGGGTGGATGTCTGAGGGAAGGCTTCCTCCAAGCGCTCAACAAGGGACAGCTGTAAATCCCTCATTTGTTGCGCACGGTCTCCTCCTGCAGGCAGGAACTGGCTGAGCTTCCCCTTCAGACGTGGGTCCAGCATCATGCAGATCCAGATGTCCTCCCTCTGCTTCATCTGAATCACCCTTGGGTCCTTGCGCAGGCACCTCAGCATGTGCGCTGCCATTGGGAAGAGTCTGGCCACGTCTGTTGGCACATCATCGGCAGCCCCAGAGCCGACAGTGCTGTCCTCTTCCTCTGCCTTCTCCACCTCATCCTCTCTCCACCCCCGCACCACTCCAGCTGCGCTCTGCTGCTCCCCCTCATCAGCAGCAAGGTCATGGACCTCCACCAACTCCAAGCCCTCCTCCTCAGAGGTGGCCTGTGAAGCTTCCTGCAGCTCCTGCTGGTCCAAGGCTGCCGCTCCCTCTTCCAGCAGTGCATACAGGGCCCTGTCCAGCACACACACCAAGGGTACCCACTCGCACACCATTGCATGGTCCCTGTTTACCATGTTGGTGGCCTGCAGGAAGGGTGCCAGGACTGAGCACACCTGCTGCATGTGCCCCCAGTCCTCCGTGGAGATGATGGATGGGAGGTTGGTGGCGGCACGCCCAGTTGCAGTGATGGAAGCAACTGTTGCTCGTGCAAGGTACTGGCTGACAGCCTGCCTCTGTTCAACCAGACGCTCCAACATCTCCAGGGTGGAGTTCCAGCGAGTTGGAACATCGATCATGAGACGGTGCTGTGGCAGGTGCAGCTCCTTCTGCACCTCTTCCAGGCTCGCTACGGCTGCAGGCGAGAGCCGGAAATGACGCACAACCTTCCTTGCCGCCTCAAGGAGTCGGTCCATCCCCTGGTAGGTCCGCAGGAACTTTTGGACTACCAGGTTCAGGACGTGTGCCAGGCAGGGGATGTGGGTCAGGTCTCCCCTGCTGATTGCAGCAACCAGGTTTGCCCCATTGTCGGACACCAGCTCTCCGACTCTGAGGCCTCTGGGGGTCAGCCAATTCCTCTCCTGCTCTCGGAGTTTGGCCAGGACATGGTTCGCCGTCAGTTTGGTCTTCCCCAGGCTGACCAATTCCAGCAGCGCTTGGCAGTGGCGGGGCTTCACGCTGCTGCTGAGGCGGGGGGTTTGGGCTGGTGTGACGGAGGATGGAAGCGGATCAGAGGAACCTGCTGCAATTCCGCTGACCCTGCATGGTGGCACCACCCACTGCGTTGTTGGTGCTGCTGCTGCTCTGACAGTGCCCGATGCTGCTCCCCCATCCTCACCCCCTTCCACCAAGCTGACCCAATGCGCGGTGAAGGACAGATAGCGGCCTGTCCCAAACTGGCTGCTCCACGAGTCCATGGTGACGTGGACCCGTTGACCCACCGCGTGCTCCAGCCCTCTCTTGACATTGGCCATCACAGAGCGGTGAAGTGCAGGGATGGCCGTGCGTGCGAAAAAATGTCGGCTGGGGATTGGCCAATCGGGGGCTGCACACATCAGGAGCGCACGCATGTCGCTCCCCTCCTGCACAAGGGAATAAGGCAGGATTTGGGTGCACATGGCCCGTGCCAGCAAGCCGTTCAGCTGACGCACGCGACGGCTGCTGGGAGGCAGAACCCTGACCACCCCCTGGAAGGTGTCGCTGAGCAGGGTCTGGCGACGCCTTTTGCTGGCACGGGAATCACTGGAGGGAGCAAAGGAGGCCACTGAGGACTGGCTGCCAGAACAGGCCTCAGTGTCGGCAGCAGGAGTTGCAGAGGGAGGAGGAGCAGTGCGTTGCTGACGCACTCCTGCTGGTGCTGCTGGAGGAGGGCGGGTGGCTGCTGCCGACGGCTTCGCAGTGGTGGCGGGTCTGCCACTGCCACTGCCAGCTTCCTTCAACTTCACGAACTCCTCATGCTCATGAAAGTGTTTCCCTGCAAGATGGTTGACCAGAGAGGTGGTGCCAAACGCAGAGGGCTTCTTCCCTCTGCTAAGCTGTTTGCGGCACTGGTTGCAGGTGGCATACTTGCACTCCACATATGGCAGGGTGAAAAAATTCCATATTGGGGAGGTGAAGGTGCCCCTTTGGCTGGAAGGTGCTGCTGCCGCTGGTCTCCCTGTGGTGGTTGGGAGGGGGGGGGGGGGGGGGGGAATGGGTTCTTGGTGCGGCTGGTGGTGGCACTGGCAGAACTCGTCTCAGGATCAGCACGCTGTGTGGCCTGCATACCACTTGTGATCCTGCCCATGCCTGCGATGCTGATCCTTCTAGCAAGGCCCACAGACGCATCCTCCTCCTCCTCCTCAGAGCTGATGACATCCCCACTCCCAGGACCTGGCACCCAGTCTTTGTCCTTCACCCTGTCATCATCATCCTCCCCCTCCGCAAACATGTCCTGCTGGGATCCCACAAACTCCCCTTCTGCATGCATGGGCGGATGGACAGTCACCACTGTCTGACTGTCCAAAGCATCATCCCCCAAAGTGCCCATGAGCATTCCTTCCTCCTCCAATTCTGCCGCAACAGCATTCCATAACCCCACTGCGCTTGGGGATAAGAAGGTGCTGAGTGACAGGGTGCTGGTGTCGCCCGCTGGGGCTGGAGAACTGCACTCCTCCTCCTCCTCCCCAGGCAGTGCTGGTCGGCTGCTGCTGCTCTTGCAAACAGGAGTGGTGGCGGGGGTGGAGGACTCGGTTCCAGAGCTAATGGTGGCCTGCTCATCCACCATCAGTTCCACCACAGAGTCTGCGTCCTTCTCCTCAATAGGACGGCTACGACCTGGCGGTGGGAGGAACATCTGCGCCACACGCTGCTGCTGCTGCTGTGTCTCTGCAGCGTGACTCCCAGCTGTTGGGCGGCCAAGGCATCCACGGCCAGTGGCTAATGGCGGAATAGCCACTGGTGCAGACGCAGAACTGCGCATGGTGGTGGTGGCGCGGCTGCCACGCCCACGACCTCCTCTCTTGGCGATGCCCCTGCCCAAACCGCAGCTGCCAGTGCCAGACATCGTATATTTTTAATATTATACAAATGAAAAAAAAAAACTTATGTATGTAAAGTCGGGTGGGACAAGTGGGGTACTTTAATGGGGTGGGACTGGTGGTGGTGGGTGTGTGAGGTGACGGACAGGTGTACTCTACAGCAGAGATCGGTGTAGCGCTAACGAGAGAGTGCGCACTGCGCACACAAAGACCCTAGCTGACGCTGACTGACGGTGTCCCTATACACAGACTACAGTACAAGTCAGAAAATACACAATAGAAGTAATAGAAAAAAATAGGACGGGTATAGCACTAACGAGAGGGGGTCGGACAGCGCAGACATGCACTGCGCACACAAAGACCCTGGCTGACGCTGACTGACGGTGTCCCTATACACTGACTACAGTACAAGTCAGCAAATACACAATAGAAGTAATTGAAAAAAATAGGATGGGTGTAGCACTAACGAGAGGGTGCGGACAGCGCAGACGTGCACTGCGCACACAAAGACCCTATGTAACGCGGTGACGGACGGTCCCTATACACAGACTAGAGTACACTACAGTACTACTAACTAAACAATAGAAGAATCTAGCTAAATAATAGAACAGGTGTGACTAGATTACAGAGAGCAGATACAGGACAGGTATAGCAGTAAAGCTGGGCCTTGCTAACTACAAAATAGTACAAATCTATCTAACACAGAAGTAGTAGTACAGTAGAGTAGGACAGGTGAGAGCACAGGTAACTAGAGACTAGAGCACAGAGCAGGGCAGGCTGCCTTGCCTAGGCACAGGGCCTAGCTGCTGGCTGCAGCTGCAGCAGTGACAGTCTCCCTCCCTAGTCCCTAATCACACAAACTAAACTGCCTAAAATACAATCTATCTACAATACAAAGCAATACAGTTGAATATCAAGTGTTGGAGTGTAAAAACGCTAGGTTTAGAACAATATAAATGCACTTGCACACAGACAAAACGCACTGGAGCAGTCTCTCAGTACAGTTCGTCAGTAAGTCGCAAGCAGGACGAGTGAGGCAAGATGGCGTCCGCTATTTATAGAGGTGGGCTTGGCCAGGCTCCCCCTCTGTGATTGGCTGCAGTCAGAGGGCTGGGAGCCCTCTGATTCGCTTGTGAGGACTCGAGGTGACGTCAGACGTGACGCTATCCGAGCTGGTGACGCTATCCGAGTTTGGATAGCTAGGATATCTCCGGATATCTGCTTGCTATCCGAGTGCGCTCGGATAGCACAGCCCGGATAGCTAATACTATTCGAGCTCGGTATTCGAGCTCGAATAGTGAAAAAAGAGCTAGGATATCCGAGTATCTTGGATATCCTAGCTCTGATGAGCACCACTGCAAATTGTTACATACAGCTGGTAAACAAGGCATTTTTTTCCACACAGGCTGTGATGAGAGACCTCTGAAAAACTTTCTATTGTTGCTGGCTAAAAGCTCTATAGGTATGTGGGGTTTACAGAAGAACAGTTTCTTTGATAGTTGTTCTTTAAGGTGCAACAAGTATTACTTATGTATTTATATATATTTTTTTCAGTTCAGGTACCATTTAAGGAAAGTATGTAGATTATGTTGAGGGGCAGATGCGTTGCTAGCCCCAAAGATCAGTGGCATGTGCCCCAGGTCTATTCTCCTGCCTGCCACTTTGCAGGCAGGAGACCATACAGGGCCTCGAAGGCCTGGCGCGGCCACCCACATCCACATACAGCTTGTGTACCCAGCTGTCCTGCTCCTCCATCGCACCCTTGGCCTCTTCCTCTTCACCCTCCTTGCGCTCCATCCACCCGCTGCCTCATCCACTCAGCGAGGCAGACGCCCAAGCTCTGCTGCAGCCATGCCAACACTCCAAGTTCCGCAAGGACCCACAGCGGCACCAGGAACCAGTGGCGTAGCTAAGGAGCTCTGGGCCCCGATGCAAGTTTTACAATGGGGCCCCCCAAGCACTCTATACATAGCAATTAATACGGTGCACCAAAACCTGCCAATGGCAACTACAGTGTCAGAGGTGTAAGAAGGGGATGGGGAACAGTTTGTTAATGATTTCCACTACTCAAAGTATCTATAGAAGTGATTATTTTGAGCACAGGACCAATAGAGAGCTAATACTGTAGTTGAGGGAAGGCCCGTCGGGGCCCCTCTGGCCCAAGGGCCCCGATGCGGTCGCTACCTCTGCACCCCCTATTGCTACGCCCCTGCCAGGAACATAGTGGCACATTGCCAGCCATCCAGTCACTAACTGGCTGGATTACACCAAATACCAAAGAGGACTCACTTTCACTGCTTTTCACCTTTTCTCACTTTATCTATCGTTTCCTCTATCTCTCTCCCCCAGGATGGTCTGCTGGGCATCTGATTCAAAATGATCGCTGAAAAAGCATTTTGAGTGCCTTAGACGGCAGCGGATTACCCCTGTGGTCCTTCTCCTGGGTTCTACTTGTTATATTTTGTTGTATTGTTCTATCTATGCCTTTATTCGATGCACATGCACTGGTACTACTGTATGCACTGCACCTACTTTGTGTAACTGTATTTCTGTATATCTACTGTATACACTGTATGTTAATTGTACTTTCCGCTACTGTTCCACCACCAACCCTGTTGTGCCAAAATCAATTCCGGGGACAACTCGCATTGTACTTGCCGAAATAAACATGATTCTGATGATTCTGATTCTGAGTGTCCCCCAGGCAGAGCAGGTGTGGTGTTTCAATGGCGGGCATGCTGGGAGCTGTGGTGCATCAATCAGTATTATGCTGAGTGCTATGATGCCATGCTGGGTGCTATAATCGAACACAGTGAATCCAGCGCAGGAGACTTGGGCGCAGCCGGGAGCCACCATAGGCCGTAATAGGAATTACCGCTATAGCAACGCACAGAGAGTAACTTCGGCGCCGTCAGAAGACAGAGCTGAAATTACTTTTAAAACACAATAATTCAGCTTTTAGCAATTGCTGGAAGACAAATTATTTCATTCCCCACCATCCATGGTGGCCTGGAGGGGGAATAGTATTTAACACGGCCGGGAATAGCATTTAATCCTGCGCCCAAATCTCCCGCGCCGATTCCTCTTGTACGCACTGCGATGCCTTTAGAGAAGGGAGCTGTGGTTCTTCTATGGAGGCATGCTGGGAGTTGTGGTGCCTCAATTGGAGGCCCGTGGGAGCATGGGAGGGGGTCCATTAGAAGGTCAGGGAATGCTGGAACTTCCAGATAACCTGGCTGCAGGCCAGCCCACCCAGCAGAAAGCCAGACCAGCCAGCACAGAAGCCAGATAACTCTGCATAGTTATTATGTTTAAGTGACACTGCCTATTTATGTGATATGCTGCATTTTATTTTTTCGTATTAATGGACTGGGGAGTTTCATCCAACATTTTGCTGGGCAGGCCTACTTAGACTGCTGTTAAGTTCATGTAAATTTGACTCCACCCATGACCACACCCACATTCTGATGCATGGACACACCCTTTTCCGTCCGAGTGCTCAAAAGTGCCCCGGATCTCTGAGTGCTCTTTCACACTAGAGGCAGCGGTAGAAAAGGCTAAAATGCTGCCTTTTGCTGTAAGCGTTGTGGTGCTTTTTGAAGGCGTTTTAACGCCAATACATGAGAAACGCCGTGGTCAGCCCTGATTGGGGAGCTATAAAACTCAACGCTCAAAAACGCGGCATTAAGTGTGAAAGGTAAAATGAAAGTCTGTGGACTCTCATTTTACCGTGCAAAACGCGAACTATGGCCGTGGCGGTAAAACGCAGAAAAAGGCCTCTAATTTGAAAGAGCCCTAAGGATCCTAGCAACACCACTGTTGAGCGGTAAAAATGTGCATTGCAAAGTCAACTGTTTTCACCTTCAGTTATATGCTCCAGGCGGCTCTGGTTACAGTGTAACCTCGAACACGCTGGAAGAGTAATGTACATGGCAGAGAAATAGTATATGATCTGTATGATGGCATCAGCCACTCAATATAGACACACAATAATGCACAGGAATGCAGTGCAAACAGGAGAGGCAGCAGGAACTGGGTACAGGAGGAATAAGAAACGGCTCTGAAAACTGCATGTTCTTTGCACAGATTCCACAAAATCATTGACATTGCAGTAATGGATATACTGGACAGCGAGCTGGAAATGCTTGTTAATTACTAACTCAGTTATTTTTACTGAGTCATGTGTGTTGAATAAGAGGACAGTGGACTCCCTGCAGACTGTGAAAGAGTTCTTAAAGGGAAGGTTCAGGGAGGGTGGGTAAAAAATAAAAATCAAATTCCACTTACCCGGGGCTTCCTCCAGCCCGTGGCAGGCAGGAGGTGCCCTCGCCGCCGCTCCGCAGGCTCCCGGTGGTCTCCGGTGGCCGACCCGACCTGGCCAGGCCGGCTGCCAGGTCGGGCTCTTCTGCGCTCCAAGGCCCGGAACTTCTGCGTCCCACGCCGGCGCTCTGACGTCATCGGACGTCCTCCGGGCTCTACTGCGCAGGCGCAGAAGTACTGCGCATGCGCAGTAGAGCCCGGAGGACGTCCGATGACGTCAGCGCGCCGGCGTGGGACGCAGAAGTTCCGGGCCTTGGAGCGCAGAAGAGCCCGACCTGGCAGCCGGCCTGGCCAGGTCGGGTCTGCCACCGGAGACCACCGGGAGCCTGCGGAGCGGCGGCGAGGACACCTCCTGCCTGCCACGGGCTGGAGGAAGCCCCAGGTAAGTGGAATTTGATTTTTATTTTTTACCCACCCTCCCTGAACCTTTCCTTTAAGGGCTCTTTCACACTAAGACGTTGCGTTTGATGCGGCGTTAAGGTCGCACAACGTGCCCCTAACGCAGCGCATGTAGGTTATAAAATCGGATGTTATTTTGTACTACATTACGTGTTTCTTGGTGCGCCGTTTTCGTTGCATACTGATGGAACGAAAACGGCGCATGCGTTACATTTAAAAAAAAAAAACATTACTGAGCATGTGCAACACACATATTGCAGCAAATGTATTGGTAAACGCACAGCATGCAGCACTTGCTAAATATTGCTACACGTTACACACAACGCAACAGGTGCACTGTGAATGTCGCACAGACTTTGCATTGCTGTGCGTTAGTCTGCGTTGGAACATTTTCTAACGTGCGACTTTAACGTCCCACTGTGAAAGAGGCCTAAAGGGAAGGCAAAGTGAGGAGAATACCATTACTGACTTTCAGCTAATTCTACTCTTCCCTGGCTGCTGTGCTAATCCTTGGTCTTTAGCCACTTTGTATTTCTGAGTTTTAACCACTTAAAGGATACCTTAGTAAGTTCTAAAATTATTGAAAAATGACACCCTGTGTGTGTATGGGGAGGAGGGCAGAAGCTTATTGCACCTCCCTTGCCCCAGCCTCCGTTTTGCTGCAAAGCGGCCGTTACAAAGTCCTGGACATGCGCAGTATGTCCCGGGGAGTATGTCCTGCGTGCCCTCTGCTCCGGACATACTATGCTGTACATGTGCAGTCTGTACGCTTGAGCACCTTATGACTGTGCTCCCCGCTGACCTTAAGTCCAGTGCGTGCATGCGCCTGCTACCAGGGCCGGTTTAAGAGGCCCCAAGGCCCTGGGGCAAACTTAAGTGTGGGGCCCCCATGCCTGAGATGTCATACCCTGGTCCCCGCGGGCCGCCGCCCTCCCCCCCCTTCCCCACGTGCGCTGTCTCCTGATTGCTGCCAGGGTTCCTGCGAGTGCCTGCTGTAATTACTAATTACCTATCTCAGCGTGCGGGCAGGCAGCGGCTGCACACTCCGTGCACTCTGCTCTGAAGACTGGCACGCTGTCTTCTTCCTTCTCTATGACCCGGCGCGTAATGTGTAAACATGCGCTGGGTCATAGAGTGGGAAGGAGACAGCGTGCCAGCCTCAGAGTAGAGTGCAGAGTGTGCAGCCGCTTCCTGCCCGCACGCTGAGATAGGTAATTAGTAATTACAGCAGGCACTAGCAGGAACCTGGGGAGCAGCATTGACAGGAAGGGAGGCGCGGGGCCCCTGCAGAGGTTGGGGCCCCGGGGCAATTGACCCATTTGCCTCTATGGGAGCGCTGGTCCTGCCTGCTACATCTTTGTCACGCGCATACTCCCGTGGGCATACTTTTGGACCACATCTTGCAACCTTTTTTAGTCGTGTATGTATTATTCAGCTGCTGGGAGATTTGGGCGCACGGTAAAGCCAATAAATGGATTACCCTACTCCATGTCCCAGCGGGGCTTACTATCAGGGCCGCCGCTACCATAGAGGCAAAGGGGGCAATCGCCCCAGAGCCTATAGGGGCCCCCAAGGTGCCTACCTCATCTTAACTGTTGCTCCCCGGGAGCCTGTGCAGAGTCTTTGGCGGAGTAGCATCTCACTTGTGCTGGCGGGCAGCTGAGACACTACACTGCCTAAGACTCTGCAGGGGCTCCAGGGGCAGGGGGCACAGTTACGTTGGGAGGAGATTGGGATGGTCAGCGGCTGGCTGAGGGGCTAAGGAGGGAAATTTGGCTGCAACAAAGGGCCCCTAATGCTGATTTATGGTCAGGGGTGTCTGTTGGGGGGCCCCAGGCTAATTTTGCCCTAGGGCCCAATTGTTGCTAGAACCGGCCCTGCTTACTATTCCCCCTCCAGGTCGCCATGGATGGTGGGGAATGCTGTCATTCATCTTCCAGCTATTGCTGGCGGCCAAATTACAGTGTTTTTTGTTTTTTTTTGTAATTTGTGCTCTGTCTTTTGACTGCGCCCAAATTACTCACTGAGCGCCACTATAGCCGTAATTCCTATCACAGTCTATGGTGGTGCCGGCTGCGCCCAACTCTCCTGCACTGTTCTTACATTGCTTGCTGTAGTGAGTCCAGGGCCGGCCCTATACTTTTTGCCGCCTGAGGCAAATTTAGGAGAAAATTCCTGCCGCCCCCCCCCCACCCCCCCGCCCGTCCGTGGGGACGTAGCGGAGGGGTAGCGGGCAGGTCGGGGGTATTGGGCCTAGCGGTGGGGAGGGGGGTCAGACCCCCCCCTCCCTCGCCTGGGTCCCCCGATCTGCGCTCCCCTCCAGCTGTAATTAGGAAGCAGCCGCTTGCAGATCGTAAGAGGCAATGGGCGGGGAGGACTCACCTTATCCGCGTTCAATCGTGCGATCCACTGACGTCACTTCCTGCATTGCCGTCCACTTACAATACAGTGGGCGGCGATGCAGGAAGTGACGTCAGTGGAGCGCTCGCTGGAACGCGGAAAAGGTGAGTCCTCCCCGCCCGTTGCCTCTTACGATCTGCAAGCGGCTGCTTCCTAATTACAGCTGGAGGGGAGCGCAGATCGGGGAACCAAGGCGAGGGGGGGGGGGGTGGGTCCGACCCCCCCCCCCCCACACCGCTAGGCCCAATACCCCCGACCTGCCCGCTACCCCTCCGGCTCGGCGGCCGGCCCCCCCGGGGCGGGTGCTGCCCCTAGAAGTTTGCCGCCTGAGGCAAATGTTTCACCCCGCCTCATGAGCGGGCCGGCCCTGAGTGAGTCATGCATCTTATGCTAAGAATACCGGTGTGTTTTTTCTCAATCTCCTGCATGGTCTTGAACAGGTGTGTGATGATTGGCTGTTGGTCACTTTAGATGTTGAGAGCCTCTTCAGCTCCACCCCACATGATGTGGGTGGGGCAGGAGCTGGAGGAAGCCCCACCCACAACAAAGGGGATGGTCTGTGCACCAATCAATCAGAATTCTCTATTAACCATTACCCGTCCACCTAAAGGTGCGTACACACATGCGACTATAGTCGTTTGTAACGATCGTTCCCCGATCTTTACCAACGACGATCGTTACAAAAACCGAACCACCGACTATTAAGGCAAACGACGAACGAGCCAAATCGCTACAAAAGAAAGTTCTGTCTCAGCGGATTTTTTCCAACGACGATCGTTTGCAAAAGTAGTACATCGTTGGAAACGATCGTTCGTACTAGGCTTGACATGCGCATTTCGCTATTTCTCCATGAAACTTCTCATTTTTATGCGCAAGCGCAATAGTTGCTTTCTGTGATGTAACGTTCGTTCTAACGATCAGATCGTTACACACATTTTAAAACTAACTTTACTTAGGTCGTTTTTTCATCAATTAAAAGTTCGTTCGTCGTTCTCAATGAACGATCGTTGTCGCATGTGTGTACGTAGCATAACACAGGATGGCGGCAGGATATCGGCTCTTTCATGCCTCCTGGATGACTATAGGCGTCATCTTGTGAGGAGCGAGATTCGATTGGAGAGAGACCTGTCTCTTGGTCGATCTACCCAAACATCACTAGATCTATGGGCACCTTAAAGAGACACTGAAGCGAAAAAAAAATTATGATGATTTGATTTGTATGTGTAGCACAGCTAAGAAATAAAACATTAAGATCAGATACATCAGTCTAATTGTTTCCAGTACAGGAAGAGTTAAGAAACTCCAGTTGTTATCTCTATGCAAAAAAGCCATTAAGCTCTACGACTTTGAAAGTCGTGGAGAGGGCTGTTTTCTGACTTTTATTATCTCAACTGTTCCTGAACTATTTACTTTTTCTCTGGCAGAGGAGAGGTCATTAGTTCAAAGACTGCTCTGAAAGAATCATTTTGAATGCTGAGTGTTGTGTAATCTGCACATATTAGAGAATTATGTTAGAAAAACACTATATACCTGAAAAAAAAAAGTATGAGAATATTTTCTTTGCTGCTAATCTTCTAGTAATTATTCATAGTACACAACCAATTCATTATATCATATTTTTTTTTTCGCTTCAGTATCTCTTTAACTGATAAGCCGGTGAGCAAGGTGAAACACAGTCTATTAACTTTTCAATATCTATTTAGCAAATAATTGCATTTTTTTTTTATAAAAGTTATTTGGTTGTAATTAAAGGTGGTCAAAGACTGGCCGATATGGACAACAGAGAGATCCCTCTCAAGGAGCCCATTAATAGTACAATTTTTTTTCACTATATGTGCTCTTTTGATGTGATTTTTACGACAGAAAATATGATAATTGGAAGGTAATTATCGATTGTTTACATTTACTGAACAATCCTTTCTTCAAATTCGATCATAAAATCCAACTTTTGGATCGATTTCATCCTATTTAGCAATCGACGCAAGAATTGTTCCTTATTGATTGCCTTCATAAACGGCAAATTTTCTATACAATTCAATCATTAAAATCACATCGAAATATCGCATTTGGTGAAAAAATTGTACCATTAATGGGCACGTTTAGATCAGTATGTGATCAGAGAGGGATCTATCTGATAAAATCCCTCTACACACTGTACACAATGTTCAACAGTTAAAATCTACTGAAAATCTGTGCGCACTGCCTGCCAGCAGGGCCGGGCCGAGGCATAGGCTGGAGAGGCTCCAGCCTCAGGGCGCAGTGTAGGAGGGGGCACAGAATTCATTCAGCTGTCATTCCTAATTGTGTTTGAAGCAGAAAGAAATAAGAAAAGGGGATACATGGCAGTGACTGCAAGCCAGATAACTAGATATTAAGGTGTTGGGGAGGTTGTGGGCCCTGTGGCGCCTCTCACGCCTCGTTCACATCTGCTGCGCTGAAAAACGTGTTAAAGCGCATGGTAAAAAACGCATGCGCTTGTGCGCGCTTTAGTCCGCGTTTCTGTGCGTTGCGCTGCGCTTCTTTAAAGCACGTTTTGCTTACTGTAGCAGCAGCAGTTGTCAATAAAACTTTGTTTTTGTATGTAAATGTATTTTTTTCTCCAATTAGGGGTAAAAAACGCATGCGCTTCTATGCGCTTGTACGCGCTTCTATGCGCTAAAAAAGCGGACCCATTCACTTGCATTGCTGTGCGCTTTCCAGCTCAACGCACAGAAATGCCTGCAACACTACGTTTCTGTAACGCTGCTCAGCGCAGCGCATAGATGTGAACCAGCTACATAGTTACATGGAAAAATCAATACCTTGCTGAACGCACAGGGCAGTGCGCTGTGGAAAGCGCACAGAAACGGCCCTGATGTGAACGAGGCCTCAGTCTAATAGCAATCAGTGTGTGACAGCTGGGGTGGGAGGGATGGAGGGGCGCATTTTGGTGTCTCAGCCTTGGGTGCTGGAGGAACTTGTCCCGGCTCTGCCTGCCAGGTTTCCCCATCTATGTCCCCACCTCCTACCGTGCAGAGTGAAGGCAGCTTACACTCACCTCTATGCCGGTGTGCGTCTTTTCTCCACCTCAGGGCGCTCCTCCCTGCCGTGTCTCTCCCAAGACGTCTGTGTCACGTGACAAACACTAGAGGCTGAACACCAGGGGAACAGTGACACGTACCAAACATGACCACTAGAGGCCCCCAGTGTTTAGCCTTTAGTGTTTGTCACAAGAAGGTGCACCCAGTAGTGGTGAGAACTAGAAGACATGAACCAGCGGACTGGTGAGAGTAAGCTCTGCTGCTGTGTTGGTGCAACAGACCAAATCAATCATTTGTGAATCGATTGTGGCATCGATTTGTAGCAAATTATCGCAAAGGCTGGATATCGATTAAAAATATTGACCATGTATGGTTAACTTTTTTTAACAAAAAAAGTTTATTGAAACAAAGGAAGGGATTACAGCATGAGATCTTCACAGAGTTGTATGGCCAACTTTAGTTATTGGAGCAGAGGGAATATTTTCTTCCACAGAGATGTTTCACGTAGCAGCTTTTATACTTACCTGGGGCTTCTTCCAGTCCCATGATGGCCGTGGGCTTCATTGCGGTCCTCCTGGGCCCGTCCTTCACTCCCTTCACAGCGCATGCGCTCTATTGCGCTCCTGTGGCTCAGGCCATTCTGTGCTTGTGCAGGCGCAGAATACTCTCAGAGATGGGAGACCAACAGGTGAACATGCGCAGTGAACCATGACAGGCTGTGATTGGCAAATATAACAGGGGAAACTGTGGAGGAACTGAGGGGCCCAGGAGGACGGCGATGAAGCCCATGGCCAGCGTAGGGCTGGAGGAAACTGCTACATGAAACCTCTTTGGTACACTATAACGTGAACCTGAACCGAGTGAAATTATTTAAAATAAACACATGACGTAGCTGCAAATGAATATTACATACTAACCTCACCGTCAGTTCCTCTCAGAAGCTCACCATTTTCATCTTAGGGCCCTTTTACACTTAAAGGTAACCTAAACTGAGAGGGATATGGACGTTTCCTTTTAAAAAATACCAGTTGCTTGGCAGCCCTGCTGATCTCTTTGGTTGAATCACACCCTGAAGCAAGCATGCAGCTAATCCAGTCTGACTTCAGCCAGAGCACCTGATCTGCATGCTTGTTCAGGGGCTGTGGATGAAAGTATTAGAGACACAGGATCAGCAGGAGAGTCAGGCAACTGGTATTATTTTAAAAGGAAAAATCCATATTCTTCTCAGTTTAGGTTCTCTTAATCAGTTGCTCTCAGCTATAACTGAAAAACTACTGATTTTCAAAGTAATGTCCATGTTTTCCTATGGCACAGTTCCCACTCTACGCATTTTAACTGAAAAAAACGCTATGGAAAAAAACGAACAACAACGCGTACTAACGCATACCAACCCTCACAACGATTTCTTCCATTTCTGACAAGATTTTGTCAGAACTGAAATATATCAGTTGCTTGCTATTATAACTGAAAGGACAACTGATGTGCAAGGTAATGTCCATGTTTACCTATGGCTCAAGTGAGTGATATTACAGTTTAACAGTGTGCTGACCAGGAAGCTGATATGGGGTGATGGCCATTTTCAAAACGGAGCACAGAGAATTCCACTGATCACAGTGGGAAAACAGGACGCAGGAGAGGAGAAAGATATTGATAAGTAGACTACATGGGAGATAAGTATGAAGTGCGTATATTTATTTTGACTTTTCATTTTCAGTTCAGGTTTGCTTTAAAGAAAATCTGTAACTAAAAAAAGTTCCCCTGGGGGGTTCTCACCTCAGGTGGGGGGAGCCTCCGGATCCTATCGGGGATTACCCCGTCCTCCTGTGTCCCATGGCAGTCTCGCTGTGCCCCTCCGAATGGCGGGGATGTAAATATTTACCTTCCCGGCTCCAGCGCAGGCTCAGTATCGGCTCTCCGCTCGGAGATAGGTGGAAATATCTGATCCTTGTCGGTCCGCTCTACTGCGCAGGCGCAAGTCTCCTGTGCCTGCGTAGCAGAGCGGACCCGACGGAGATCGGCTATTTCCGCCTATCTCTGTGCTGAGAGCCACAACAGCGCCCCCGCTGGAGCCAGGGAAGGTAAATAAATCAGCGCTTGTCGAGCCAGGATTGCGGGACGCTTTGGGGGAGCCAGCGCTGGATTGCCTGCAGCTACAGGGTAGTGGGAAGCCTTATTGGGACCCCGTAGGCTTCCCCCTCCCGAGGTGAGTACTCCCCAGGGGAACTTTTTTCCCTCCCCTCCATTTGCGTGGCATTTAGCTTTATTTAAACTTTGCTTTTTGAAGACACCCAGTTCTCAGTATAATATTATGCATAAACATACATTATGTACAAATGATAATTATATGCAGGAATCATGCAGGCTATTCAGACAGGCGTTACGTATCTGGGCACATAATGAGGAGTGACAAAACCTGCAATACAGGCGGCTGCAGAGCTCGATTTCCTCTTCTGCTTCTAAATATCCAATCACCATAAATTCCAGCTCAGGCTAAGCAGTTGCAGAGTCATGCCTGAGGATTTAATGTATTCCAGGCTGACGTTTGCGGGTGCCTCCTGTGCCGCTGTGGTACACGACAGTGAAGGGGAATAAGCCTCGGCGGCCTCATCTTCACTCGCTGAGCGCTGCGTCCATACATTAGGGCTTACATTAAACATGCCGCACAAAATTGCTTTTCAAGACACTGAATAATGATTGCGTTTTATTTTTGTTTTATGTACTTACCAAATCCTTTTTTTTTTTTTACTTAGATTTTATAATCTAAAAACATTATATAATAAATATAAATAGTACATAGTATTTACATACAGAGGTGTAGCTAGGATTTTCAGTGTCCAGGACAACCTCCTCTGGACAGTCCCAAGCAAAATGGGTGTGGCCACACACCAGAATGTGGGCGTGGTCATGGGCAGATCCAAATGTACAAATGCTGTTTAGCTAGGCTAGATGTGTCCCCTTCCTCCATTCAGATAGCCAGATTTACCACCCCCACCTTCCCCCGTTTAGATAGCCAAATGTGCCCCCTTCCCACATTCAGGTAGCCAAATGTGCTCCCCCTTTAGACAGCCAGATGTGTTAATAACAGCAAAAGACTCACCGGTTTCAATGTTCCAGTGATGACATCATCTCTCCTCAGTAGCGTGCCGAGATTCCTCTCCTTGGTAACAGCGGCGTCTTTTTATGATGACACTGTTAGAAAAGGTGAAGACACTGGGTGGCTGTGTTTAGTGCCCTCACACTGCTGCGCCTGGGGACATATGTCCTCCTTTGCTCCCCCATAGCTACGCCTCTGTATAACATATATACTGTATCTTCCACAGTGCTGTGCAGAGTATATAATAATGGTACTAATTTCCCCTTTAGAGGGGATGACAATCTAACACCTACCATGGTCCTATGTTCATTGTAGTCTAGGCCTAAATTAGAGAAAGGCCAAATCACTAATTTATATGTTTATGGGATGTGAGGAGGAAAGGCGCACAAACACCGATAGAAGATGCAAACCAGGGAGCAGCTTTTTGCGTCAGAAATCAGTATGGGAAAATCTGCATTCCACAGAAATACTGCATTACCGAGACTCTGGACCAATTAGAATCAGATTACCCTGAAAATTTTAGGGCAATCAGAAGACTCAAGTATTAGGCCAATTAGAGAATGCACACGTTTACCGTAGGTGCCATCGGAAATGCGAATTACCATCTGCAAAAAATTGGCAGTTTTCACTAAATAATTTTTCCATCTGAGTCAATTTCTGCCCATCCCTACTGAAGACCCACCACTGCTAGGCAAGAGTGCTATCCAACCACTGTGCCGCCCGTGTGAGTGTGTTGATGTAACCACCCTTTGCCTTCAAAACAGCATCAATTCTAGGTACAACTGCACAGTTTTTGAAGGAACTCAGCTGGTAAGTTGGTCCATACGTCTTAGAGAATAATAACCATAGATCTGTGGATGTCGGCTTCCTCACATCCTTCTGTCTCTTCATGTAATCTCAGACACATTCGATGATATTGGGATCAGGGCCCATATGCAATTCAATTTTTATCCTGAGTTTTCTCCTAAGTGATATTTTGACTTTTAAACCACCAACAAGCAAAAAAATGCTCAAAATAATTTTTTATAGTACTTTTTACCTACTTTTTGATACTTTTTCCATTGCAGAGTGCTAAAATGTTGTTTTCAATCGAAGAAGAATTTTTTTAGGAGAAGACTCAGGTGAAAGAGTGAATTGCATATGGCCCCAGCGCTCTGTGGGGGCCATACCATCACTTCTGTCTTCTTCAAGCCTCATCTACACGGGTAGATGAGGCTCCGATCCGGCGGCTCGATTAGCCTCTTCCGTGTCCCCGCGCCGGATTCGATTACCCGCTCGTCCCCGCTTATCTTCCGTTCGATTCCCTGCCATTGTCCCCTCGCGGGGAGCGAGCAGGGTATCGGCGGTGGGGAGAACCGTCCTGTCGGATCTTATCGAGCTGCATCAGCGGCTTGATTGATAAGGAACATCGCCGCCGCATCTACTCGTGTAGATGCGGCTTTAGGGTAGAAACACACTAGGCAGAATTCCATATGTGTTTTCCACTATGTGCTATGGAAAACCGCTTATGCGATTCTGCCTAGTGTGTTCCTACCCTTACACTGAAGCTAGTTCTCGGCGCTTGTTCCCCACTGATGACGCCATTGCTGAGACACAGACTGCACATTCTGATAAGTGGAGGACGCGTTCGCAATACGCCTTACACAGATGTGAACTAAAGTCAGCTGACACCTATGTAGGGTTTACGCTGTGGGATAGGATGTTTCGGAGTGTGGCCGGCCACTGATTGGTTGAAAGTTGTATTCAATCCTGCAGAGTGCTCCCAGTCATCGCCCGTGATAAACATAGCTTTGGCTAGTTGCTGGATGTACACTCACTTGTAATTACTGGATCTTGACCTTTGGCTTGTATTGAGGATTCTTATCTGCTGTGATTAACCCTTGCATTGTTTCCTGGATACTCTTGCCTGCAGCCTGGACTGACCTCTGCCTTGTTTCTTGGATACCCTTGCCTGCTGCCTGGACCAACCTTTGCCTGTTTACTGGATACTCTTGCATGTTGCCTGGACCGACCATTGCTAAGTTACTGGACACTCTTAAAGGGATACTGTAAGGGGGTCAGGGGAAAATGAGTTGAACTTACCCGGGGCTTCTAACGGTCCGCTGCAGACATCCTGTGTTGGCGCAGCCACTCACCGATGCTCCGGCCCCGCCTCCAGTTCACTTCTGGAATTTCTGACTTTAAAGTCAGAAAACCACTGCGTCTGCGTTGCCGTGTCCTCGATTCCGCTGATGTCATCAAGAGCGCACAGCGCAGGCCCAGTATGGTCTGTGTCTGCGCAGTACACTCCTGGTGACATCAGCGGGAGCGAGGACACGGGCGTGCAGGCGCAGTGGTTTTCTGACTTTAAAGTCAGAAATTCCAGAAGTGAATTGGAGGCGGGGCCGGAGCATCGGTGAGTGGCTGCGCCAACACAGGATGTCTGCGGGGGACCATTAGAAGCCCCAGGTAAGTTCAGCTCATTTTCCCCCGACCCCCCTACAGTATCCCTTTAAAGGGAACCTAAATGGAGAATGATCTGGATTTTTCCTTTTAAAATACCAGTTGCCTGACTCTCCTGCTGATCCTGTGTCTCTAATACTTTTAGCCACAGCCCCTCAACAAGCATGCAGATCAGGTGCTCTGACTGAAGTCAAACTGGATTAGCTACATGCTTGTTTCAGGTGTCATGTGTGATTCTGCCACTACTGCGGACAAAGAGAAAAGCAGGACTGCCAGGCAACTGTTATTGTTTAAAAGGAAACCTCCATATCCCTCTCAGTTTAGGTTCCCTCTGGTCCCCCGCTGTCACTTAGTTGCCGCATATTTACGCGTGCGGAATGCGGCAACGCGTATTTTTGTACGCATTGCGGTCTACAATAGCGCTGATTGCAGTAGGGAATGCATCCAATAATACGCATGGCGGCCGGCCGACTGGCGAGTCGTCCAAAACGAAACTAAGTGACAGCGGGGGACCAGAGGATTCCAGAGCGGCTCCGAGGGCACAGGACTGCTGCAGGGGGCTGGTAATAGCCCCAGGTAAGTGAAACTCTTTACCCCCCGTTCAGTTAAGGTTTCCTTTAAAGGGAACCAGAGAGGATGAGAGATACATACCTGAGGCTTCTTCCAGCCCCATAAGCCTGAATCGCTCCCACGCCACCGTCCTCCGCTGCCTGGATCCGCCGCCACCGGGTCCCGTCATTGCCGCGAGTCGGCCGGCGGGCACGGCCAATTCTCTGCATCACATGGTGCTCTCCCCATACAGATACGCATGTGGCTGCCTACTGCGCAGCCGCATGCGTACATGTATGGAGGGAGCCCCTGTGATGCGGACAATTGGCCACGCCTGCCAGGAGTGACGGGCCCTGTACCGGCGGATCCAGGAAGCTGAGGACGGCGGCATGGGATCGATTCAGGCTTATGGGGCTGGAAGAAGCCCCAGGTATGTATAAAATCCTTTACTTTTTTCACCCCCCATTCCTCTCTGGTTCCCTTTAAGTAAGCTTGAACTAATCATTGCATTTTGAATAACCTTGCATGTGGATCTTGCATGAACTCTCTCCCTGCCTAGAGCATTCACTGCCTGTTGAATAACATTGCATGTGGACTTCATTACTGTCATTACTGGCAATCGA
Source organism: Hyperolius riggenbachi (assembly GCF_040937935.1). NCBI lineage: Eukaryota > Metazoa > Chordata > Amphibia > Anura > Hyperoliidae > Hyperolius > Hyperolius riggenbachi. The sequence goes on along the minus strand of NC_090651.1, from coordinate 30,599,048 downwards.
TGCTGAGGGCCTCATCCTGATTCATGGTAATTGCCAGTGGCGCATCTTCAACTTTGCCTCAGGCAGATAAATTGGTAAAACTGGCCCCATGTGTTCTGTGTAGTTTTTCAAAAGTGGTACCCAGTGGTGTAACTACAGGGGAGCAGCCATTACAACGTGGGACGATTTCAGCAACAGGCAAGTATTTGTACAATTCAATCTTTAACCACTTGCCGACCAGGGCTTTCTGCACTGATCGGTGCTACGTGGGCTCTCCAGCCCGCAGCACCGATCAGGAGTGAGCCTTGGCGATCAGACTACCCCCCCCTTTTTTCCCCACTAGGGGGATGTCCTGCTGGGGGGGTCTGATCGCCGCCGGCTTGCTGCGCTTTGCGGGGGGGGGGGCTCTTCAAAGCCCCCCTCCGCAGTGTTTTCGGCGCTCCGTCCCTCTCCCTCCCCCTGTGAGCTGCGCAGCACGGATTTCCGTCCTGCGCATTGAAGGATAGGCTTCAGCCTATCATATGCCGGCAATCCCCGGCCAATCAGAGGCCGCGGATCGCCGATCTGCCTTACAGCGCCGTATGATGTAAACAGCGGGGATTTCTTCCCCGCCTGTTTACATTTTGCCGGCGAGCCGCAATCGGCGGCTCTCCGGCTGTTCACGGGGACACCCTCCGTGAACTGACATGGAAAGGCCGCTCGATCGAGTGGCCGTTTCCATGGTAACCCGCAGACGACCAGTTTACGCCAATCGGCGTTAGCTGGTCGTCAAGAGGTTAAACAGTGTCATTGTACAGGTAAAGATTTGACTCTTCTGGTGGCTGTGACATCAATGAATGCTGAGGCTTTATTTGACTTTCTGCATAAACAACATTTCTAATGTTTCTGCTAAAAACACTGACTCATTCGTAAGAGGAAAAAACACAATCTGAAACTCAGATAAAGATCAGCAGGTAATCAGCCCACTTTCACTAACTAGTTTCACTGCTGGTTTATGTACAATATTGATCTGTAGCTCAGATGATTCTGACTCATACAAGCTGCTGTAGCCAGCCTAGCGGAGCAATCAAGCTCCAAGCAGTTCTTATTTTCTGTAAGGCTGGAGAGGGCCAGCGCTAGTCAACTTTCCCCACACCTCTTAAAGGACACCTGAAGTGAGATGGATAAGGAGGTTGACATATTTTTCTCCTTTTAAACAATGCAGATTGCCTGGTCCCCTTCCTCTACTACTTTTAGCCATAGACCCTGAACAAGGATGCAAATAAGAAGTTTGACTTAAAGGATACCAGAGCCAAAGTAAACAGGAGAAACGGGGAGAGGGCATGTATGGGGAGCTGTCCTGATGCCCACCACTCCCCCCCCCCCCCGTTCTCTTTTCTTACCCCTTCCTCCTAATTGCTCTCCAGCCTGCTCTTCCGGGTCGATGGAGTCTAGCATTACTGCGGCTGCGCACATCCTACAGTGTGTGACCACAGCCGGGAGCGTTCTGCGCATTGTGTCACGATTACGTCATGCGCAGAGCGCTCCCGGACTCACGCAGCCGGTCCGGTGCAGATGAAGAGGTTTCCTTTAGGGTGGTTTCACACGTGCGCATTGCAAGCAGGCTTGACCAATCTATGGCAGACTGCACCAACAGGGAAATCTGCATGGCCACACCTCCTACACATTGACGTGCTTACCTCCATACAGGAAGTACATCACGTCATATCACGCTGCTCAGCCACACTGCTTCGCTTTGCACCAGTGGTACTGTGGCCTGCCTCAGAGACTAATGTCCACTGCGACAAGCTGCAGCATGAAATGTATGCAAATTCTGACAAACAGCTGCCTTCCCCCTCATCCGTGCCCCTCCTGCTGGCGCACGTTCTCATGTAAACTGTCCTTACTCCTTGCCATGGGTTTCCTCCTCTTCCTGGTCATGTGAAACAAGCTGAAGTTCAAAACACTAGAGGTCTGGCAGCAGTAATCGAATCTTATGTTATCGATGGGTAAGGTAGACTAATGTATGACCAGCATTAGTCCAAACATTCTTTCCATCCTCAGGTTATCATATGGGCTCTTTCATTGTCTTACTTGCTCACTATAGAGCTAAGCTAACTGAAGTAAGAGGGATATTGTGCCTGCCATATTTTTTATTTCCTGTTAAAAAATACCAGTTGCCTGGCAGTCCTGCTGATCTCTTTGGCTGCAGTTGTGTCTGAATCACACATCTGAAACAGCTAATCCAGTCAGAAACCTCTGATCTCCATGCTACTTCAGGCTCTTTGAATATAAGTATTAGAAGTAGTTATGGTCATGTCTTGTAGAACTCATGGAGAAGCATGTGATCAGTTTGATCAGCTGATAGATTTGCAAAGCTCTGATTTGCTGAGATCACTTCCTGCTTTGGCACATGATCATGACTAGCAAATCAGAGACTTGCATAACTATCACATGACCAAACTGATTACATGCTTCAACATGAGTTCTCCTCGACATGACCATCACTGATTAGAACCAGAAAATCAGTAGGACAGGGAATGTACATTTCTTTTTAACAGGAAATAATATGTCATCCTCCATCTCCCCCTTAATTCCAGTGTACTTTAAAGTGTGCCAGAGCTCAGTAAAAGTAAAAAAAATAATTATACATACCTGGGGCTTCCTCCAGCCCCATTTGCTCGGATTGCTCCCACCAATGTCTGCGGCTCCGGTGCCGGGTCCCCGCACTTCCGTCAGTCGGAGCCTGTCTGATGTAAGAGAAGTGCGCCCTCTACGTATCTCTCCAGCAGCCACTGGAGAGATACGCAGAGCGCTTTTCCCCTGGGTAGACTGGCCCAACTGACGTCAGTGACAGGACCCGGTACCGGAGCTGCAGACATCAGAGGATGGTGGTGTGGGAGTGATCTGAGCGGATGGGGCTGGAAGAAGCCCCAGGTATGTATAATTAGTTTACTTTTTCTGTCCCTTTAAAGGGGACCTATAAGGAAACAAAGGTTGCCAGTTGAACTTACCTGGGACTTCTTCCATTCCCCTGCAGTTCTTCTGGTCCCTTGGAGTCAGGTACCCTTTAAGCTGAGCTCAATTTTTAAAGTTTGTTAATCATTAGGACTTCTATGACAAGTCTAATCATTGTAGCTAATTTAGAAAGACAGATACAAAGAAAACGGTCTGTAGCATCCAGTTGTATATCAGCTGCCTAAATCATTCTGATTGGTTGCTCTAGGAAAATGACCACATTTGCTCCCGGTTTCCTTGTACTTGCATTTATAAAGGATGGTTTTCTTTCAGGAAGACAGGGATCACACTTGAGTCCATGGCTGCATTTTTCTTAGACGATTCTTTGCAGTCTCGGCACACTTGGCCAACAGCTGACTGTCGGCAATAGGAAATCACACGTGGCGTGAGGGAAAAAAAAGCAACAGAGCTGGTAATCTTTTCTCGCAATCGGAAAACCGCGTACAATACAAAACTTCACTGTGCATCTCCATAGGGAATCCACATTGCAGAAAAATATGTCCTTCCAAGTGTGGACTCTTGCCTACAACATTAAAACTCTGGATTGAGTGTTATCCATATAATTGGTAAGCACCGCCAATAAAAATATCTCAATATTATAAAGCCACAAACCCGTACCAATAACCATTATGGGAGTGTGCAGAAAGGATCAGTGAACATAGAATAGTAGAACAAGAAAAGTAGATCCTCTAAAAACCGCATCACTGCAACCAGTTCATAAAAAGTACAATAAGCTTTTAACTACAAAATAGCAATCAATAAATAAATATCATATAAAGCCGGTGTTGCCAGGTAGGAATAAAGTGCCAGTGCGTTGGATCAGTAATAAGAAAGTGCATCGGTGTTATAATAAAGAATAATTACACTGGCTCTTCTCTTCCCTGCTTTGCCCGGTGAGATCTTGGTTTCACTCCTGCTCTGCTGTGCGCCCGTCTTCTCTTACTGCTAGTAAGTAGCTATTTTGTAGCCATTCTTAACCACTTGAGGACCCAGCCTTTACCCCCCCTCAAGGACCAGCACTACTTTTTATGATCTGTGCTGGGTGGGCTCTGCAGCCCCCAGCACAGATCATGTTACATGCAGAGCGATCAGATCGCCCCCTTTTTTCCCCCCTATGGGGATGATGTGCAGGGGTGGTCTGATCGCTCCGGTCTGCCGGCATGTTGCACGGGGGGGTGGGGGGGGGGCACCTCAAAGCCCCCCTCCGCTGCGAAATTCCCCCCTCCCTCTCCTACCTGCTCCCCCCCCCCCACCCGGTGATCGGGGCTGCACAGGACGCTATCCGTCCTGTGCAGCCAGTGACAGGCTGTCCCTTGTCACATGGCGGAGATCCCCGGCCGCTGATTGGCCGGGGATCGACGATCTGCCTTACAATGTAAACAAACTGCCGTACAATGTAAACAAAGGAGACATACGCTCCGTGATCTAACAGGAAACGGCCGCTCGCGCGAGCAGCCTTTCCTGATTAATTAGGGAGGCAACTGGCGACGCAGATCTGCGTCGCTGGTCCTCCAGCTTCCACTTTGCCGCCGCACGGTATGAGTGTGCGGTCGGCAAGTGGTTAAAGGTTGAACTATACATCATATAATAGTTATTATTATTCATGCTTTACTGATTATATCTGTACCCCTGCCTGATTTATATGGTTTAATTGGTTTTATATGCTTGCTCAAAGACAAACACTTACATCGTGCTTTTCTCCTGGTGGACTCAAAGCACCAGAGCTGCAGCCACTAGGACGCACTCTATAGGCAGTAGCTGTGTTAGGAAAACTTGCTTAAGGTCTCCTACCTAATAGGTGCTGGCTTACTGAACAGGCAGAGCCGAGATTCGAACCCTGTTCTCCTGTGTCAGAGGCGGAGCCCTTAACCAATACCAGTCCAGCCACTATTCAGCTCATGTGTTTATCAAAAAAAATAATAACCTTATTGTACTTTTTGAACTGGTTGCAGTGGTGTGGTGTGGTGTACTTTTCTTGTTCTTCTATTGCCGGTTGATTGAGGGCTGGAGATCAGCTGTATGGCTCTGTCCCTGAAGGGCTTATTAAAATTTTCTGTTGCAAGTTTTTTGGAAATGGTGGCCTAGGCTCTCCATTGGAAGCTGAAAGAGGTCTGTGTTCGTGGACAGTAGCATTAGGAACTGCGATGAGAGAGGATGGTCCTGTAATCAACAGCAGAAATTAAAAATCAAAAACTGATAAAAACACAGATGAAGAAAAGAAGACATTTTGGAAAATGGATGCTGGATTACATGGATTTTAATAAAATACTGTTATTTAAAGTGGATCTGAGAAAACTAACTATAACAAGTAACTTGTCTATATATCATATCTAAAGTTTAGATAGCTTACACAGCATATCTAGCTGCAAACAGCTTCAACAGTTTGATTATTTCTTCCTGTGATCCAATGAGGGCAGCCATGTTCTGTTTGTCACATTGTCACAGGCTGAGGGCTGGAGATGCTATCAGCTTGCCTGTGTGTAAATTCAGTCCCCCCTCCTCCTCCACTCTGCCTCTGAAATCAATGGCTATTAACTTTCTCCTCCTCCTGCCCAGACTGAGCTCACATAAGCCCTTGCTACAGTGCCAAGGCACAAAAAGGAGCTGTGGGCGAGGCTTGTTTAGTTTATAGGGAATTAGAGTATTAAAACAAAACAAAAAAAAGTATTTGGCTTGAGGAATGCCCAATAAACTATATGAAAGGAACACAATTATGCAATGAGTAAAAGTTTATCTCGGATCCACTTTAAAATCAAGTTCATATCCATTAAAATATTTTAGCAAAAAATATGCAGTTTCTCCTGAAAACACCTTATGCTGTGTACCATACAAATAACAGTGGTGTTCAGTGGTACCTGCATTAAATAATACCCAAGGTGAGAGGGATATGGAGGCTGCCATATTTATTTCCTGGTAAACAATGCCTGTTGCCTGGCAGCCCTGTTGATCTTCTGGAATAAGTAGCGAGTCAAAACCCTGAAACAAGCATTTGGCTAACCCAGTAAAACCTGAGTCAGCCGAGTACCTGATCTGCTGAATGCTTGTTCAGGGTCTATGGCTAAAAGTATTAGAGGCAGAGGATCAGCAGGACTGCCAGGCAACTGGTATTGTTTAAAAGGAAATAAATATGGTAGCCTCCATATCCTTCTCACCTCGGGTTCCCTTTAAAGAGACTATACTCACCAATAACATCAGGACTCCTCCTTCCTTGCTGCACCAGCACTGATCCTCCTGCATGTCTGCCTGGCCAGAAGAACTACATGAAGACCAGAGGTGATGTGACTGGCGGTTTATCAATCTGCCATCACTCGAGTTCTGAAGTTGTGTATGCTGCTGCAGTCATAACCTGTGGGACACATGTGACATACGTAAATAGTGAATTCAGTGGCACTCAAAAAGGCACTGCAGGACACATATGGACCTCGGGCTATAGTTTGAGGACCCTAATCTTAAAGTGGAACTGAAGTAAGAGGTATACGGAGGCTGCCATATTTATTTCCTTTTAATCAATACCAGTTGCCTGGCAGCCCTGCTGGTCTATTTCTTTGCAGTACTATCTGAATAACACCAGAAACAAGCATGCAGCTAGTCTTGTCAGATCTGACATTAAAGTCTGAAACACCTGATCTGCTGCATGCTTGTTCAGGGGCTATGGCTAATAGTATTAGCAGCAGAGGATCAGCAGGGCGGCCAGGCAACTGGTATTGCTTAAAAGGAAATAAGGATGGCAGCCTCCATATACCTCTCCCTTCAGTTCCCCTTTAAAGAAAGTAAAGGCACAGCATATTTCACTCTTTATCATATCATACAACCCACTTGACATGTGTAACTTCTATATGTATGTCGGCATACTTTGATAAAGTTAAAAGAAAACCTGACCCGAGGCAAAGCGACCTAAGCTAAGCACAGAGGTATGCTCATGCTGGAACCACATACCTCTGTGCATTTTCCATTGCTTTGCATGCTGCAGTAGCGCCTGCAACACGCTTCGATATTTAGCTCTGGGCTCCAGCACAGGCACTGTACCATCTTCTCCCTCGGGCTCCGGCCTGTGCAGTAAAGCCGGCCCGGTCGGGCTCTGCTATTTCCGACAGGTTCGGTAGCAGAGCCTAATAGGATCTGCTCCACTGTGCAGGCCAGTGCTCGAGGGGGAAGATGGTACTGTGCCTGCATTGGATCGCAAAGGTAGATATAGCTGTCTGCTGCTGTTCGGGGGTCCCAGTGCTGGATCCGTGCTGCATAGGAGGAAGGGGGAAGCCTCATTAGGATCCAGAGTCGTCCACCTCCCAAGATAAGTACCACCCATGGGCTCTTTTTTTCCCTGACAGGCTCTCTTTAAAAAAAAAAAACAACCCTCAGCATCACCAACTACTTGCTGCATCCATTGCCTGCAGCATAGAATTATTATTATTATAAGAAGCATGTATTGATAGTGAGTGATCAGTTTGTGAATCCCGAAGGTATCATCGCATATCTTGATACCTACTTTATAGGATTGACAGAAAAGGCTGAATATGGTGAGCCCAATGTCATATGTAGGTTGTGCAGCCAGATCTACTGTCAGGTCAGTAGAAACAATATCACTTTAACATTAGTTGCAATATGCATATCTGAAACTTCTCCGAATTTCTATTTATGGCCAAATCTTTCTTTTTGCCCAGAGTTAAAGAGAAACTCCGACCAAGAATTGAACTTTATCCCAATAATTAGCTGATACCCCCTTTTACATGAGAAATCTATTCCTCTTCACAAACAGACCATCAGGGGGCGCTGTATGATTGATATTGTGGTGAAACCCCTCCCACAAGAAGCTCTGAGTACCGAGGTACTTCTGGTAGTTTCCTGTCTGTGAACCTTGCTGCATTGTGGGAAATAGCTGTTTACAGCTGTTTCCAACTGCCAAAACAGCATACAGCAGCTAAATCACCTGCCAACAGTAAAAATGTCGCCATGTGATAAATGTCAGAATGTAAATCAGGGAGAGGAAAGCTTTTACGATGGGCAAACACTGACTAACTCATTCATACATAATTATTGTAAAAATTAAGCACTTTTTTTATTACATTATTTTCACTGGAGTCCGAGGAATAATAATAATAAAAAAAAAAATCTACTTACCTGGGGCTTCCTCCAGTCCCTAGCAGCTGATCTGACCCTCGCTGCAGCTCTGGGGTCCTGGGATCACCTCCGCTGCAGATGTCGACCTCGCCAGCACAGAACGCTCCAGACCACGTGAGTGCTATCACTACCGGCGCTTGCCTAGTAGATGCAGACCTGGGGAGGTCGGCATCTCCAACAGAGGGGATCCCAGGCCACGGAGCTGCAGCAAGGGACAGATCGGCTGCTGGGGGCTGGAGGAAGACCCAGGTAAGTAGATCTCATTTTTGTTTTATTCCTCGGATGTGTCCTTTAAAAAGTAACTCTGAGGCCCGTCCCGGGCTCTACAGGTCACTGATTGCAGTTGCTCAGCGGTTTTGCTAGCGCTTAGAAAGCAGATTTCAGCAGTGAGTCATGGCATTTTTTGTAGTGATTTTATTTTCGTGCTAGCGATTTCAAAAGCGATTGCGATTAAAGTTTTCAAGTTTTGCAAGGGATTCTGGGTAAGCTGGTGGTTTCTGGGTAGTACAAGCCCTGTTATAGGACAACTGAAGTGAGTGGGATATGGAGGCTTCCACATTTAATACCAGTTGCCTGGCTATGCTTCCTTAAGGAACTTGTAGACCTCCTATGCAACCTAACACTGGAACACCCCAGATGGATTGTTCTTGGAGATTTCAATACATGGGTGGATGACTCCTCTTCAAAACTTGGAATAGAGCTACCTCATGCCTTACATGAACTGGGCTTCCTCCAATCAATCAGCTCTGCTACTCACAGGAAAGGCCACACTCTGGACCTTATATTCCATACTGGGCTGTCAATAGCCAATGTGGAAATTAATCCTGTTGCCTGGTCAGACCATCACACTATCCACTTCTCCCTCTCAATACCAGCTGTCAAACACCAGGTCAAGAATCAAATAAAATATCGCCGCTTAAAAGGGCTAACACCTCAACATATCCGAGATAACCTTAGCTTTGATGAATTGACTGACTCCAGCTTGGACCCTGATACTCTGGTGTTTAAATACAACAAATGTGTGTCCTCCACCTTTGAGACCATTGCTCCTCTGCGCACCAAATATCTTACTCCACACCATCATGCACAGTGGTTTGATAACGCTATAAAAGAGCTGAAAAGACAAGGCCGAAAACTTGAGAGACTGTGGCGCAAATCTCAGTCCCCAGAAGACAAACATGCCTTAATCCTCCACTTGAAGAGCTACCAAAAGGTAATCACGGGAAAAAAATCATCCTTTCTATCACAAGAGATTGCAAATGCAGTTAACAAACCAGCCCAACTGTTCCGCACAGTGGAAAAACTCTGCAACCCGGCATGTCAAAAACTTAACATCGAGTCTTCAAAGGACCTCTGTGACCAATTTGCCCATTTCTTCACAGACAAAGTCTCCGCTATAAGGTCCGACATCCAACTTACAGCATCTGAGCCTAATATAGCGCCGAAGACCATTAGCAGAGACAATGTAACACCTTGGTCAAACTTCAAAGAAATTGATGAAGAAGTCACATCAAGCATCCTCCTTCACGTCCGCCTAACTACCTGTGACCTAGATCCTGGCCCAACACAGTTCATGTTGAACTGCCCCGACCTGTTCGTACCGGTATTCCTAAAAATTGTTAACTGTTCCTTAAAATCAGGGATATTTCCTGCTTTACTGAAGGAAGCAATCATCAGGCCTCTCCTCAAAAAACCCTCCCTGGACCCAGATGCAATGACCAGCTACAGACCTGTCTCTAACCTCCCCTTTCTGGGCAAGCTAATTGAAAAAGCTGTTTACCTCCAGCTAGAAGCCAAAATCCTACAAAACAACAGTTATGACCCATTCCAGTCTGGCTTCAGGAAACACCACAGCACTGAAACGGCCCTCATCCAAATATGCAACCACCTGCTCATGGCAAGAGACAGAGGAGAGTGCTCCATCCTCATACTGCTAGACCTTTCTGCAGCCTTTGATACAGTTGACCATGACATCTTGATAAACAGGCTACAGGAATACTGCGGCATTGATGGCATAGTTCTTCAGTGGTTCCAATCCTTCTTGAGTGGCAGAACCCAAAAAGTGTCTATGGGGCCCTTCCTGTCCACCCCTGTATCACTTAGGTATGGGGTGCCCCAGGGCTCAATCCTCTCTCCCCTGCTTTTCACGATTTACATGTTACCGCTGGGAAAACTAATCCAAAAACATGGCCTGACATACCACTGCTATGCAGACGACACTCAACTATATCTTTCCTTCAAGCCTGGTGTGACAGACCCAACTCTAACTATAAACGCCTGCTTACGTGAACTACAGCAATGGATGAATGACAACTGGCTGAAACTAAATGCAGACAAAACTGAAGTCCTTCTGATAGGAGGGCAGAGCATGATAACAAAACAACTTAACTTGCAGTCTTCACCACTGGGAATAGGAGGCACGGATCTGCGCAGCTCTGATCATGTGCGTAGCCTGGGAGTTCTAATTGATTGGGATTTAAAGTTCAGAACTCAAATCTCTGCTGTGGTGAAATCATCCTATTTTCACCTAAAGAACATTGCAAAAATCAAGCACCTCATACCCCCAGAGGATCTGCCAACCTTAGTCCACGCCTTCATCACATCCCGACTGGACTACTGCAATGCTCTCTACACTGGCCTTCCAAAAAAGGTCTTGTACCGACTACAGCTGATACAGAATACTGCTGCCAGACTGCTAACCAACCAACCCCGTCACTGCCACATAACGCCAGTCCTGCACTCCCTTCACTGGCTACCTATAGAATGGAGGGTCCTATTCAAGATCGGCCTACTGACATTTAAATCCCTGAATAATTTAGGCCCTGGATACATGAAAGATATGTTGCAGCTGCGTAGCAATCCCCGCATTCTCAGATCAACAGGTTCTAATGATCTAGTCATACCCAGAGTCCACTTGGAAACTTTTGGTCCCAGAGCCTTCTGTCATGCTGCCCCTACGTTTTGGAACTCCTTACCTCAACAGATCAGGACAGCTCCATCCCTGGACGTGTTTAAATCCAGACTGAAAACCCACCTGTTCAGTTTGGCATTTGCAGAAATATAACTTGTTGTGTGAATACTTCATCCTACTAATTACTGAATCTGAGAGAGCCTAAGCGCTTTGAGTCCTATGGGAGAAAAGCGCTATAGAAATGTTATTGTATTGTATTGTATTGTATGCTGCTGATCCTTTGCCTCTAATACTTTTAGCCATAGACCCTGAACAAGCATTCAGCAGATCAGGTGTTTGACATTACTGTCAGATCTGACAAGATTAGCTGCATGCTTGTTTCTGGTGTGATTCAGACACCCCGGCAGCCAAATAGACCAGCAGGGCTGCCAGGCAACTGGTATTGTTTAAAGGGAAATAAAAATGGCAGCTTCCATATCTCTCTTACTACAGTTGTCATTTAACTCACTTTGAAATCTCTATCTATAGCGATTCAAAAGCGATTTTGCAGGGTTCCTATACCTGACATTGAATAGCAATCGCTAGCAAGAAAATGAAGGCACCATGTTTTAAACTTGGCCAAATTGCAATCGCTCCAGTGGGCTCACCTCCATCTACTTTCAGTGGATAGCGAATTTAGCAATCACTGATAGTCTACAATCTTAAAGAGAATCTGTACTCTAAAATTCTTACAATAAAAAGCATACCATTCTGTTCATTATGTTCTCCTGGGCCCCTTTGTGCTGTTTCTGCCACTCCCTGGTGCAATCCTGGCTTGTAATTGCCAGTTTTAGGCAGTGTTTACAAACAAAAGACATGGCTTCTAGGCTGAGAGGAGCTCAGTCTGTGACTCACACAGAGCCTGCAGGGGGCGTGGTGAGGGTGTGTATAACTTCTACCTATCACAGCAGAGCAGCACATTCCTGCCTGAGCCCGACAAAGCCGTCAGAGGAAAGATGATTAAATTACATAACAGAGATAATACAGCCACTGTGCAACTAGGAAAGGTTGCAGTAAGACAGACCACACTAGAACAGGTATAGGAACTTATAGGATAGAAGAAATAAGGCTCAAAATTTTGTTACAGAGTCTCTTGAAAGCATTGCAGAAAAAAACTCTAGAGAGCTCTAGGCCTGACAGCTATACTGTGGATAGTGAGCAGCCTGAACACTGTGTCTTGGGACAGGCTGCAGACAGGCCTTGCAATATGAGGGGACAAAGCTAATGGTACAAGCCCTGACATGGGAAACTGTGACTACTGTTCATCTGCACAACCATAGTCTGCACTAGCACCTGATTGGCATGGGCTTCCAGGAATGTTTCAGGTAGGGAGCTACTAGACAGGGTGGTGCTTCACATTACTTCAAACAAAAGTGGACCTGAACTCAGAACGTCCTCTCATCTCTAAAAGATACGTAACAGCATAATAAACTTTAAACAAAAAACATGTATTTGTTACATCTGATACAAATCCTAAACTAAATCTGCACTGTTTCTACCTCCCGATTCATGGAAGCAGACATATTGTTCACAGCCTGTGCTTCAAATGGGCTTATCTGCCATCTCTGCCGTGGCAGTCATGTGACACGGGGAGAGATCAAATGACAACTTGTGATTAGGCACAAATAAAGTAGAATTAAACAGGCTAGACTCTCTAAATACATACAGGGTACATTTCTCTATGTTTTCCTTCTGTCCTGTGCAAGAGTTCAGGGCCACTTTAAGGACTGGGAAGGACTGTTAAACCACACAGCCAACATTAGTTTAAATGGACTAAATTAACTAGTTAATGTTTCCTCTTCTTGTTTCAATTTTGAGATGAGATAAGGCTTGTACACATGGCTGACTTAGGCCTCTTTTCCACAAACTGTTGATAGGCAGTGAAATGCCTCTCAAACTGTCACAACTGCCTGGGAACTGCTTGCGGCTGCCTGGGAACTGCTTGCGGCTGCCTGGGAACTGCTTGCTGCTGCCTGGTAGCTGCTTGCCGAACACACAGCTCAACAGTTCGTGGAAAAGAGGCCTAAGTCCTCTTTTCCATGGACTGTTGAGCAGTGTGCACAGCAAACAGTTGCCAGGCAGCAACAAGCAGTTGCCAGGCAGCAACAAGCAGTTGCCAGGCAGCAACAAGCAGTTACCAGGCAGCAACAAGCAGTTACCAGGCAGCAACAAGCAGTTACCAGGCAGCAACAATAATCAGGTGTGTGTAAAGAGGCTTGCGATCCCATTGTCCACGCTGCTCCCCCGTCCACTACGTGGCATCATCCACGCGCCGCATCATGAGCTACACAGCTGACACACGACTGAGCAGTCCAGCCCAGCGATGTCGCCCAAGGGTATCGGGTTCTGATCCCGGCCATACGACATCCATCAAAGGAGTGTACGCACCTGTAGGTTTCATGAAAGTGGAGTGTTGAAGGTTTTCTGTTGCTTGTACGTTTGTTTTTCACACCTAAAATGAAATGCAAGGAGAGTTTAGTACCTTTCATTAGGATGATGCATGTAAATGCAGCAAAACTTTGTAAAAACAAACCATCAATATTTGAAGTGAGCAAGAAATCTTTTTGTTCTGCAGGAACAAAAATCAGCAGAACAGAAACTTTAGGGCTTATCAGATGAAGCCGTCAAAGGTGGCCAGCCATAGATCATGTGACTTGGCAGACAATCGACCATCCGATTTGATTATTATAATCGGATTAAAATTGGTGCTGCCAAGTGCATGCCCGATTGACGATGTGACCAACTTTGGGCCAATATTAGTCGCATTAATCTGTCAGACATACTGCAAGATGTCAGGCCATTGTGGTCTGTTGGGCAAACGATATCGGGACGAAACTCCTGACGCTGTCCCAATGGTCAATGTGCTCCCCCGGTGCCCAGTGCACTATAAATTACCTGTCCGCGGCAGGTTTCAAAGCTGGCTCCAGGAGCTGTCCTCCGTCCATACATGCGACGTGTGGTTGCATGTGTGACATCACACAAGCACCCATGTTACTCCGGCAACCACGTAGGGTGCGTGTATAGACAGAGGAGCCCGGAGCCAGCGGTATACTCGGACTGGTATTGTATAGTGCACTGGGAACATTGAATGTTGGTGTCACAAGGCCGAATCCAGATACATTTCAGCATGAAATTGAACGGGAATTGGCCTGTGGTGTATGGGCTGGAAACAGATCTCTCTGTCTCTCTCTCATCAGACTAGATCAGAGAGAGTTCTGTCTCTTGGTCGATCTGCCCATACATTGTCTGATGTATGGGCACCTTAATTATTCACTTCAAAGTCTGGTTAGCCCCCACTAATTCCAATAACTGTACGATGAAAATAATAATAAAAAAAAAACAAAAAAACCTGGGAAGTTGAATTTCAAATCTAAAAGGACATCTGGAGAAGTATGAATGGCGTGTTGTACTAACCTCCCCAGGATGAGAAGCATGAATGGTGTGTGATGCTGGGAATACACCGAGATTTTTCAGTTGATTTACTGTCCAATCTTGTTTTTAGATCAATTTTCTTTTCTTATCAATTTATATTCACTTCTATGAGAAATCGATCTATCAAACCATCTATCTGCTGAAAAAAACATATGGTGTATTCCCAGCATTACACTAACCTTCCAGGGATGAGGAAAAAAAAAAAAAAAAAAAAAAAAATGAATAACCTCCCCAGGATTCAGAGAACAACCTCAATGAAGCTCTCTGGGGAAAGCTCCATAGCGGTCACAAGGCTGTGCTGCCCAGGGTATAATGCAAGGAGTATGACAAATCCCCACAATCCCAGACTATGGTCTGTATCCTGCTTTCACCCAGCACTATAATGTGTACTACCACTGTGCAATTCCCCCCCCCCCCCCCTTATTACAGGTATTTACTTCCTGGGAGTTCCAGGAATTCTGCAACCCCTCCCCCTTGGAAGCCATAGTTTACATACTGTGACCTGTAAACCCTAAAAGGGGAGTAATATATAATTAATAATATTCCGAACATTTGTATAGCGCTTTTCTTCTTTCGGACTCAAAGCACTCAAGAGCTGCAGCCACTGGGACGCGCTCAGGAGGCCACCCTGCAGTGTTAGGGAGTCTTGCCTTGAACTCCTTACTGAATAGGTACTTGACCTAGCCAGGATTCGAACCCTGGTCGCCCATGTCAAAGGCAGAGCCCTTAACCAGTACACTATCCAGTAGCCTGCAAATTGTAAAATCCATGCTGGGACTTGTAGCACTCATGCTGGGAGTTATAACTATGTTGCTCTTACTGCAGTCTCCATAAGGTGAGAAGGGTGGGAACTGTAGTGACCCTGCTGTAGGAACATTGATGAGCATACTGGGAGTTGTAGTCTCCTTCAGTGAAGTATTATGGAAGCTGTAGTGTCCACTCTGTTAGTTGTAAGGGTCACATTGGTGCTGGGAATTGTATTACCCACAATGGGAACAGCAATGCACATACTGAGAGTAGTAGTCTCCATGAGCAGAGTAGGCTGGGAGATGTAGTGCTGGGAGTTGTAATATCCGTAATAGTATCTGTGGTGCACATACTGGGAGTTGCAGTCTCCATGAGGGGAGTTAGCCGAGAGTAGTAGAGGCCATGCCGGAAGCTGCAAGAGTCCACACTGCTAGTTGTAGTGCCTACATTGGGGGTTGTAATACCCACAATGCGAACAAACTGTGATGCACAGAATGGGAGTTGTAGTCTTCTTAAGTGGAGTCAGCTGGAAGCTGTAGTGTCTATGCGGGGAGTTGTAATGTCCATAATGGGAACTGTAGGACACACACTGGGAGTTGTAGTCTCCATGAGGGGAGTAGGCTGGGAGCTGTAGTGCTCATGGTGGGGTTTGTAATACCCATAATGGGAGTTGTAGTCTCCATGAGGGAAGTAGGTAGATGGTAGAGTCCATGCTGGGTCTTGTAGTTTCCAAGCTGGAAGTCGTAGTCTCAACCAGGTTAGGAGTTGTAGCACATACTGGGAGTTGTAATATCCATGAGGGGAGTAGGCTGGGAGCTAAAGTGTCCATGCTGGGAGTTGTAGTGCTCACATTGGGGGTTAATACCCATAATGGGAACAATGATGCACTTGCTGGGAGTTGTAGTTTCCATGAGGGCAGTGTGCTAGAGCCAATGCTGAGACTTGTGCAGTCCATGCTGGAAATTGAAGTCTCCAGGCTGTAGTCCGCATGCTGGGAGTTTGCGATGACTAGCGTTTCCGATGTAAGGAGCATGCTGGGAATTGTAGTCCCCGTGCAGGGCGAATGATAGAAGTTAGACACCCTATATAATGAGTATGCTGGGAGCTGTGGTGTCCACGCTGGTAGTTGTAGTGCAGCAGCGGCAGCTCACCTCACAGCTCGGCTCCTTTCACTCTCCAGTCTCCTCTCCTCACAGACAGCTCCTCCCATCACCATGGCGACCCCGGCAGGAGGGAGGCCTGGAAGTGTCACGTGACCCCGGCGGCCGCCAACCACCAATCGCCAGCCGCCTGTAACTGCGACCTGCGTGATGAGCAAAATGTGCGACAGCGCCGTGCGGCGGAGACGGAGGAGGCCGGGATACGGAGCGCAGCACAGGCCCCCGGGGGGAGACATGGCCTCCAACACTGACCGAGAGATGATCCTGGCCGACTTCCAGGTACTCCACACAACACCCAGGGGCACTGCAACTCCCAGCAGGCCAAACAGCTCAGAGTGTAGATGTCAACAGACAGGACCCGATAGATCATGGAGGCACTACAACTCCCAGCGGACTATTTACCATAGAGGCACTACAACTCCCAGCAGACTATTCACCATAGAGGCACTACAACTCCCAGCAGACTATTCACCATAGAGGCACTAAAACTCCCAGCAGACTATTCACCATAGAGGCACTACAACTCCCAGCAGACTATTCACCATAGATCATAGAGGCACTACAACTCCCAGCAGACTATTCACCATAGATCACAGAGGCACTACAACTCCCAGCAGACTATTCACCATAGATCATAGAGGCACTACAACTCCGAGCAGGCCAAACAGCTTAGAGTGTAAATGTCAACAGACAAGACCCCATAGATCATGGAGGCACTACAACTCCCAGCAGACTATTCACCATAGAGGCACTACAACTCCCAGCAGACTATTCACCATAGATCACAGAGGCACTACAACTCCCAGCAGACTATTCACCATAGATTATAGAGGCACTACAACTCCCAGCAGGCCAAACAGCTTAGAGTGTAAATGTCAACAGACAAGACCCCATAGATCATGGAGGCACTACAACTCCCAGTGGACTATTCACCATAGAGGCACTACAACTCCCAGCAGGCTAAACAACATAGTCTAGATGTCAACAGCCAGGGCCCCATATATCATGGAGGCACTACAACCCCCAGCAGACTATTCACCATAGAGGCACTGCAACTACCAGCAGCCTAAACGACATAGATTGTAGATGTCAACAGACAGGACCCCATGGACCATGGAAGCACTACAACTCCTAGCAGACTATTTACCATAGATCCTGTAGACACAACTCCCAGCAGACTATTCACCATAGATCATGGAGGCACTACAACTCCCAGCAGACTATTCACCATAGATCATGGAGGCACTACAACTTCCAGCAGGCTAAACAACGTAGACTGTATATGCCAACAGACTGGACCCCATGGACCATGGATGCACTACAACTCCCAGCAGACTATTTACCATATATCATGTAGACACTACAACTTACAGCAGCCGATTTACCAGAGATCATGGTGTCACGACAACTACCAGCAAGCTGTTCACTGTAGGCTATGGATACACTACAACTCCCAGCAGACTAAACAACTTAGATTGTAGTTGTCAATAGACAAGACCCCATAGATCATGTCGCCATTACATTTCCCTGAAGACTATAAACCATAAACAATGGAAGTACTACAACTCCCATAGATTATAGATGTCAACAGACAGTACATCATAGACTATGAAGACACTACAACTCTCAGCAAACAATACACCATAGATTATGGAGACACTGCAACTCCCAGTAGACAATACACCATAGACCATGGAGACACTACAACTCCCAGCAGAATATACACCATAGACCATGGAGACGCTACAACTGCCAGAAGATTATACACTATAAATTGTAGATGCCAACAGAGAGGACCCCATAGATGCAGGCCATAGCTGTGATGTCCTAAACTGGGGCCACCTTGTGTCACCGATCTGCTTCCCTCTTTTTTTGCTTGTCGTATATCAGCCACCACTGTAGTAGTAGCAGCCACTATTATGCCTGCAGCAGTACAACCACTGATCAGCAGCCGCCACTGTGCCAGCAGCAGTAAGGGTTTGTTCACACTAAAGGCGCGTTTTAATTTTTTGAAGCGTTGGTGATTTTTCAAAATCGCCCTGAGAGCGCTTACACCATGCTTTGCGTATGCGCTATTTCAGATTGGGGTGTTCCGTTCGCTGTCCGATCAGAAAAGCTCTGCATGGACCACTTTTGGGGCGATTTCACTCACAAAATCGCTTTGTGCAGCGATTGAGTTTTTAAGAATAAATACATTGTATTTATTCTTGTTCGGGTCAAAGAGTTCACTTCCTGACTTACGTCAGGGAGGGAGTTAAAAAAACGCTTTGGAAAAGTGCTTTTAACAAAAACGCACCGCCCACCCAAGCACCGGGCATTGCAAAAAATAAATAAATCGCTAAACAAAAAGCTGAACGCTAACGCAATCGGAACGTAATGTGAACAAGGCCTAACAGCCACTGATTAACAGGTGCCACTGTGCAAATTGCGCTTGGTATATGGGTTATTTTTTGTGGAAATGTTTGGACAAAATGTGACAGGCAATAGTGTACCTAATGGCAGTCAGCAAAAATTGTGTTTAATTTTGCTAGTTCAGCCACCTAGCACTCTCAAGAATGGTGATATGGCCCTTGGCCTAAAAAGTTAGGACACATTAGATACTGTGTATATATATCATTGAGTGAATATGGAATCCACACTGGCTTGTACAGTCTGCAGTCACAGGGTTTCACCCCCATCCAGCAGATCTGCATGGCAAACTGGTGAGGGGTCCTTAAAGGGAACCTTAACCCTGTAAAATAAACAAAATTTCACTTACCTGGGGATTCCCCTGCAGCCGTCCTGTGCCCTCGCAGCTCCTCCGGTCCTTGCCGCAGGTTAGTTTCCCTTTTGGTCGACAGTCGGCCCCCGGCAACACGAATTGTTCTTCGCCTTCCAGCCGACAAGCGCTTCCTTCGCATCTGCAGACGTAGTGCACCTGCGCATTACGTGCATGACGGTTGGAAGGCGAAGAACAATTCGCGTTGCCGGAAAACGAAACTAACCCGCAGCAGGGGCACCGAAGGACACTCTAGGAGCTGCGAGGGCCCAGGACGACTGCAGGGGGCTCGGGGAAGTGAAACTTTGTTTATTTTACAGGGTTAAGGTTCCCTTTAAGGTACCAATGCATATGATTAGTTCAGCAAAGAGGGAAATGCCTGGAACAAAAAGCCATTTTCACATGACCGTCACATCAGTTTCTGTGGAAGCGCTGCATGTTTGTGAGCGTGCTTTCTCTTTGTGCAGCTGCATACTGACCTAGCAAAAGACAAGAACTTGAATGATTTGTGGCACTGTCCATTCCATGCCAGGATTCCTGTGTGAGTTTTTCTCAGACATATACAGCAGGTTTGAGGCCACTTCTAAAGGCACCCATGTGCGATTTTTCCATCGAGCGATTAAGAGATCAACTTTTTTGGGCAATCGCCTACAGTGTGGTTGATCGAAAGTCAATAGGCTAGTGGCCTACACACTACATGTGAGATCCTATGCGATTCAGCGTCTCTAAACGATCTGTTGTGCCTCCATGCCCTGAAACCAAAAGTCGATTATATGTCAGTCAAAGTCATGGGAACAGTAGCAGATTCCTTCATGATCAACAGATATTTTCCATCCTGCCTGATCTAGTAAATTGACCGGTTCAAACAGATATTGGTCAATTTCTCCCGTTCCGATAAAATGATCCAATCGAATGGTGAATCGAGCAGGAAAATTGAGTAATGTATGGGCACCTTTAGACCTCTAACAAGTTTCACTACTGAACTTGGGAAGCAGCAGCTCTGGCGGTGATGGTATACTAAGGTCATAGAGGGATAGTCATGGGTTTCTCCTCCTGATCCTCAGTATGACACATCTGTCATGTGATGAAATTGTTTGTGACTGGGAGGTCCTTATGACTTAGTTGGGAATCCTGGGCATGCCCCTTCTTCACACACAGAGTAAAATAACTTATTGGCCTGTTGTGGGAGAAGCAGGGTCTTCTGTGAATGACCTTTTTCCACTTAGTGGTGGTTGTTACCAACTTTTTTCTTCAAAGTGGACCTGAACTCTTGCACAGGCCACAAGGAAAACAAAGAGAAATGCACCCTGTGTGTTTTTAGAGCGAAGAGCCTGTCTAATTCTCCCTCATCTGTTAGTAATCACAAGTGTCATTTGAGCTCTTAGCCATGTCAACACAAAAATGCGTCAGTCTCAGCAGACACAGCTAATATGTAAACACAGGATGTTGACTCTTTCTCTGCTTCCATGAAAGCAAGAAGTAGACACACTGCAGGTTTATTGCAGGAGTTCTGTAAGCTGTAACAAAGAAATGTTTTTCTTTAATGGTTACTATGTTGTTGCTCATCTTTAAAGAAAACCTGAACTGAAAACTAAAAGTCAAAATAAGCATACACAAGTCATACTTACCTCCTGTGTAGTCTACTTCTCAATCTTTTTTTCCTCTCCTGCATCCTGTTTGTCCACTGTGATCAATGGATTTCTCCGTCCTCCATTTTGAAAATGGCCTTTACACCATAACAGCTTTCTGGTCGGCACACAGTTAAACTGTAACATCGTCCACTTAAGCCATAGGGAAACATGGACACATCAGTTCTCCTCTCAGCTGTAACTGACAGCAACTGATATATAACCGACAGCAACTGATATATAACCGACAGCAACTGATATATTTCAGTTCTGACAAAATGTTGTCAGAACTGGAAGGGATTATTGTCAGCAGAAAATGGTGAGCTTCTGAGAGGAACTGATGGCAAGGTAACTATGTAATGTTCATTTGAAGTTACCTCATGTGTTTATTTTAAATAATGTTATGCTGGGAATACACGTTAAGTTTTTACTTTAGATAGATGGGTTCGATAAATTCCAACCTGTTGGATCTGGTCGATTCTACTTTCGTTTCGATTCTCCTCATTCAAGTGAATGTAATTGATAAGAAAAGATAAGGAATCGAGAGGAGAATCGAGCAATGAATCGAGAGTAGAATCGAACGAAAGCGAAAACGACGGCAAAAACTAACGCAAAAACGCATCGTGTATTCCCAGCATTACTCAGTACAGGTTCTCTTTAAGATCAGAGAGAAAGTTTTGAGTTCAGGTCTGCTTCACGTGCTAGTAGCTATTTGATAAATACCTTCCTGATCGCAGTGTTACAAGTGGAACCACCCCCAAAGGGTTTCACTGTTTCAATGCTTCGCCAATTGGCAAGACCAGCGAAAGTGCTGCTGGTGAGCCCCGGGCATCTGTCAGATTTTATTGGTCCTTTTTGAAGTTGCGTTAATTGACAAAAAATTAACATCAACTTGTAATAATTAGCTTGTCATTGGCCCTGTAGCCTCCTTTATACTGGTAATTGCAAAATGCTAGAAAATCACTGGTGTTTTGCAAATCGATTTTCCACTGAACAGAAAAGTTGCGAGCGATTGCATTTTGCGATTCTATAACATTGAAATTCATTCACTGCAAAATCATTAAAACATGCTGCATTCAGTGCATTTGTGATTTCAGCAAATTGCTGGCAATCGCTAAGTGGGAACACTGCCATGTACGTTACACTGCAGTATCGCTTTTAGAAACGCTACCGGCAGCGATTGAAAAAGATGCTGAAATCGCTACTAAAACGCTCCAATGTGAATGAGGCCTTAAAGAGAACCTGAGATTAATAAAAATAAGAATCGTACATACCTGGGGCTTCCTCCAGCTCCCTTCAGCCTGATCTGACCTCCGCCGCTGCCCTTCGCCTCCTGCATCCTCCGTTATGGCTGCCGGTGACTTCGGGAGTCGGGGGCTTACTGCGTATGCGTGCCCTGCTGTGCTCCCATTGCCTGGAGCGTTCTGCGCCTGCGCAATATTACTTGCACATCAGTTGTCCTTTCATTTATAACTGACAACAAGTGATATTTTATTTCTGACAAAATCTTGTCAGAACTGCAAGAATTAGGATATCACCGACTCCTCCAATAAAAGATACCTATAGAGTACTGAGTCAGAGGAGACCTGGCCCACCGCACTGGCATGGCAGCCTGGCCCACCGCACAGGCATGGCAGCCTGGCCCACCGCACAGGCATGGCAGCCTTTCCCACCGCACAGGCATGGCAGCCTGGCCCACCGCACAGGCATGGCAGCCTGGCCCCACCGCACAGGCATGGCAGCCTGGCCCACCGCACAGGCATGGCAGCCTGGCCCACCGCACAGGCATGGCAGCCTGGCCCACCGCACAGGCATGGCAGCCTGGCCCACAGCACAGGCATGGCAGCCTGGCCCACCGCACAGGCATGGCGGCCTGGCCCACCGCACAGGCATGGCGGCATGGCCCACCGCACAGGCATGGCGGCATGGCCCACCGCACAGGGATGGCGGCCTGGCCCACCGCACAGGCATGGCGGCCTGGCCCACCGCACAGGCATGGCGGCCTGGCCCACCGCACAGGCATGGCTGCCTGGCCCACCGCACAGGCATGGCGGCCTGGCCCACCGCACAGGCATGGCGGCCTGGCCCACCGCACAGGCATGGCGGCCTGGCCCACCGCACAGGCATGGCGGCCTGGCCCACCGCACAGGCATGGCGGCCTGGCCCCACCGCACAGGCATGGCGGCCTGGCCCACCGCACAGGCATGGCGGCCTGGCCCACCGCACAGGCATGGCGGCCTGGCCCACCCGCACAGGCATGGCGGCCTGGCCCACCGCACAGGGATGGCGGCCTGGCCCACCGCACAGGCATGGCGGCCTGGCCCACCGCACAGGCCTGGCGGCCTGGCCCCACCGCACAGGCCTGGCGGCCTGGCCCACCGCACAGGCCTGGCAGCCTGGCCCACCGCACAGGCATGGCAGTCTTGCCCACCGCACAGGCCTGGCAGCCTTGGCATGGGAAGAGTGAATACCTAGCTGCCGTGTGCCATCTGCTTGCTACATTTTATGTGACGAGTGTTCTGTGTACATAGAAAATAAGGATATCTGATCCTGCTTTTCCTGTTCCTCTATCTATTTAAGGCACATGCTCTAATTAATATAAATGCCTGTTACAGTTTAGTCACTGCCAGTAAAAGAGCACAGGTGGCATTCTTCCTAAAATCTTCACACTTTATTCATAAAATAAGGTAAAGATAAGCCTACGTCAGGAGCAGGTTAGGCACATTGCTCGCTGGAGAGAGAGCCATTGCTGGGAGGCCAACCGTTGTCTGGGCAAAATCCATCAAATATTTAAAGGAATTCATTTCCATCCGGTTCAATCACAGTGTGGGTAATGGAATGGGAATATCTATGTACAGCTATATGTATGGGCACCTTTAGACTGTAACTGAGGGTAGAGATTGGAGTGTGATCACCTCTGGGGGGACATTTGGTGAGGTCACTATGGATTCTGGAAAGCACAGTGGAAGATGCTATATACTGGGAGTTCCCGAGTTATGAACACCTGACTTGCAAACTTACAAAATGTGAAATATAATTCTGCAGGAACAAGTAAAAAACATTTTGTTTTTAAAACAGACCTTGTAGATTTTTGAGAAAATTAATTTAAAAAAAATTAGAAGAAAAATGTTGTTGTGGTTTTTTTTTTAGAATGTAAAATACATTTTTTTCCCTGCAGTGACACGGGTGGGGGGTTAAGGGTGGAGGAAGGTACATTGAAGGCACAGGGGGACAGATGTGTTGGGGAGGGGGGGAGAGGGTGGTAAAGGTGGGAGGGATAGGATCCTTGAAGGCACAGGGGGACAGATGTGTTGGGGGTGGAAAAGGTGGGAGGGATGGGATCCTTGAAGGCACAGGGGGACAGATGTGTTGGGGAGGGTGGTAAAGGTGGGAGGGATGGGATCCTTGAAGGCACAGGGGGACAGATGAGTTGGGGGGGGGGGGGGTGTTAAACTTAACCTTGAAGGCACAGGGGGACAGATGTGTTGGGGGGGGGGGTGGAAAAGGTGGGAGGGAGGGGATCCTTGAAGGCACACGGGGACAGATGTGTTGGGGGGGGGGGGTGGAAAAGGTGGGAGGGAGGGGATCCTTGAAGGCACAGGGGGACAGATGTTTTGCGGGAGGGGGGGGGGAGGGTGGTAAAGGTGGGAGGGAGGGGAACATGGAGGGCACAGGGGGACAGATGTGTTGGGGGGGGGGGGGGAGGGTGGTAAAGGTGGGAGGGAGGGGAACATGGAGGGCACAGGGGGACAGATGTGTTGGGGGGGGGGGGGGAGGGTGGTAAAGGTGGGAGGGAGGGGAACATGGAGGGCACAGGGGGACAGATGTGTTGGGGGGGGGGGGGGGGGTTGAGAGATGCTTGAGGCACAGGGGGGCATAGAAGAGGTACAGGGGACAGAGATGGCATAGTGTTTCGATATATGGGCAGATTGACTTTAAAGTGACACTAAAACACAAAAAAGTATGATATAAATAATTATATGTGTCGTACGGAAAATTTATAGAACATTAGTAGCAAAGAAAAGTCTTATCAAGTATATAACTTTTTTTTATTACAGTGCATCATTCTATCATATTTGCAGTTTACAAATTACACTCTATTTTAAACTATGAAACAGAGTGGAAATAATGATCCTTTGAACCTCCCTCATCAGAAGTTGTCTCTCATTGTTTTTCTTTGATGTATAAGTGATTCAGAAAACAGCACTGTCTTTGACCCAAGTTGGGTCGGAGAGCTCAGAAAAGCTCTTTCGCTTAGATAAGTGAACTCTTCCTGTACAGGAAACAATAGGGTGGCTGGGAGGTGTAATGGTTAAGGGCTCTGCCTCTGACACAGGAGACTAGGGTTTGAATCTCGGCTCTGCCTGTTCAGTAAGCCAGCACCTATTTAGTAGGAGACCTTAGGCAAGTCTCCCTAACACTGCTACTGCCTATAGAGCGCGTCCTAGTGGCTGCTGCTCTGGCGCTTTCTAGTCCGCCAGGAGAAAAGTGCGATATTAATGTTATTTGTCTTGTCTTGTCAATATGAGATTCTTCCTTGCTACTAATGTTCTATTTGTAGTACACATACAATTCATTATATCATACGTTTTTTTTTTTTTTTACTTCAGATTTTCTTTAAGAATACACCTACAGTCCCTTCTTCAACTGGGAACTGCCTGTAAATGCATAATAATAATAATAATATTGTACCACATTGCACTGATCAAATGATCAAAAATGGACCGAATTGCTGAAGTGCACCATACATTGCATATAGTGGATACAAGCACAAAGTAATACAAGCAAGGATGTACAAATCCTCTGCGACTGTCATAAGCAAATGTTCAGGGAAATATTAGTGGCATTTTAAAGAGACACTGAAGCGGAAAAAAAAATATGATATAGTGAATTGGTTGTGTACTATGAATAATTACTAGAAGATTAGCAGCAAAGAAAATATTCTCATATTTTTATTTTCAGGTATATAGTGTTTTTTCTAACATTGCATCATTCTATAATATGTGCAGATTACACAACACTCAGCATTCAAAATGATTCTTTCAGAGCAGTCTGTGAACTAATGACCTCTCCTCTGGCAGAGAAAAAGAAAATAGTTCAGGAACAGTTGAGATAATAAAAGTCAGAAAACAGCCCTCTCCACGACTTTGAAAGTCGTAGAGCTTAATGGCTTTTTTGCATAGAGATAACAACTGGAGTTTCTTAACTCTTCCTGTACTGGAAACAATTAGACTGATGTATCTGATCTTAATGTTTTATTTCTTAGCTATACTACACATACAAATCATTATATCATAATTTTTTTCCCGCTTTAGTGTCTCTTTAAGTGTAGCCTTTTCTAAAGCATCACTCTACAAAAACTCTAAGACGTGTTTTTTTGCCACACGCAAAGGCTTGTGTACAGTGTTTTGTCTAATGATCAGCTTTCACGTTTCATGGGGTAAACGAGACGGCACAACATGCATTTTATTCCACTGTGGCTGTCTGCGTACTGTTTTTACCAGGGCTGTGGAGTCGGAGTCGAGGATTCGGACTCGGGGCAATTTTAGGCACCCGGAGTTGGAGTCGGAGTTCTTGATTTCATAAACTGAGGAGTCGGAATTGGGAGTCTGAGTCGGATGATTTTTGTACAAAATCCACAGCCCTGGTAAGTATTAGACTAAGGAGTCGGAGTCGAGGAGTCGGAGCCGTTTTGGGTACCCAGAGTCGGAGTCGTGGTTTCATAAACTGAGGATTCAGAAGGTTTTTGTACCGACTCCACAGCCCTGTTTACCAGGGCTGTGGAGTCGGAGTCAAGGAGTTGGAGCAATTTTGGGTACCTGGAATCTGAGTAAGTGGTTTCAATAAAGTGAGGAGTCGGATGATTTTTGAAAAAAAAATCCATAACTTTTGTAAAAATTAGAGTCGGAGCAATTTTGGGTATCTGGAGTCTGACTTGGTGGTTTCATAAACTCAGGAGTCAAAAGATCTTTGTACCGACTCCACAGCCCTGGTTTTTTCACAGAGATCGCTGAGCCCTGCCAGCTGCCATCAGTTGTGCATTCACCTGGACATTGGCGCGCAGGGCGTTGGTCGTCATCGGGGTCTGCAGGTGTTTGTGTTTAGAGTAGATGGGATTGGTTGCAGCTAGAAAGCAAAATCGGCAAATTACACATGACTAATTGAAGAGATCTACTTTTAGGCATGCCTAAGTAATTTAACATGGGCTGCTAAGCAGTGTTTATCCTTCTATACTGAAAGCGTGAAATAAGTGCTGTTCTTTGACTTCATTTACTTTTTATAGTTTTTAGCGTAGAAAACATCCGCCCTCCCTTTATCCGAGAAGCACATTCTTTATACGTGGTGCAAAGTGAGGCTTTAATAACACTAACCACGTAAAGCCAGTCCCTGGCTCTTTTAGCTGGGTGCTCCACCCGCCTAGTTTTGGTGATCACCCGGCTGTCATCGGCTCACCTCCTCCTATACTGTAAGCAGAGTTGTGCAGAGAACCGCCAGCTCTGCATTCTCTCATCTCGTCCCACCCGGCTACTTTTTTATGCCACCCGGCTGGAAACCATTTCTGGGGAGAACACTGTGGTGCATGCTGCATTTCCTCAGACGCCAAGAAACGTAACGCTTTATAATGCTCTGTGTGCATGCCGGCATATTGCCATGAATAGGAATTGAACACAATGGCGGTTTAAAGGGAACCTAAACTGAGAAGGATATGGATTTTTTTTTTTTAAATAATACCAGTTGCCTGACTCTCCTGCTGATCCTGTGTCTCTAATACTTTTACCCACAGCCCCTGAACAAGCATGCAGATCAGGGGCTCTGACTGATGTCAGACTGGATTAGCTGCATGCTTCTTTCAGGTGTATGATTCAGCCACCACTGCAGCCAAATATATCAGCAGGACTGCCAGGCAACTGGTATTGTTTAAATCCATAACCCTCTCAGCTAAGGTTCCCTTTAAAGCTAATGTAACCCTGTGTTTTTTTTTTTTTTTTTAAAGGCATATACTCAAGGAGAGGGAAGGCTCAGTCCTAATGAGCCAACCCTCTCCTCTCCCGGTGCCCTCCATGCTGCGCTGTTTCCCCCGTTCGCGTCCACAACCGTTGGGACTTCGGAAGTCTTCGGGAGCCGGGTCCTCCCGAAGACAGGCGGCGCACACGCAAGTGCGTCATAGAGGGCGCGTGCACAGCGTAGAGCGGCCCGTCTTCGGGAGCACTCGGGCTCCCGAAGCATTTCCGAAGCCTCCCTTCGGCCGGTAGACAGCGCTATTTGACCGAAAAGGTCGAATACCGCTATGGGGGAGCCAGGACAGCAGCAGGCACCGGGAGAGGAGAGGGAAAGCTCTATGGGACCCAGAGCCTCCCTCTCCTTAGGTGAGTATCTGACTTTTTTTTTTTTTTTTTTTTTTAAACGGTTCCCATTAGCTTTAAGGAAGTGAAGTTCCCGATTAGACCTACCTTGATTGTGTGAGGCACATTATCCACAAACACTGTTCTTTGGCTATGCCTATGAATCCATGCGGATGGAAAGACCCAGATAGGCTATTAAAGCGGATCCGAGATGAAAAACTAACTATAATAAGTAACTTGTCTATATATCTTATGTAAAGTTTAGATGGTTTACACAGCAAATCTAGCTGCAAACAGTTTTAATAGAATATGATTATTTCTTCCTGTGATACAATGACAGCGGCCATGTTGTTTGTAAACATTACACAGAGGGAGGCTTATCTGCATCTTGAGCCATCAGCCTAATCCCCTCTCCTCCTCCCTCCTCCCCTCTGCCTCTGAAATCAGTGGCTAGTAACACCTCCCCCTCCTCTTGCCCAGACTAAGCTCCCATGAGCCCTTGCTACTGCCTTGGCTCTCTGAAAACCTGTGGGCGTGGCTTTTTTAGTTTATAGGGAATTAGAGTATTAAAACAAAAAAGTATTTGGCTTGAGGAATGCCCTATAAACAATAGGAAAGAAACACAATTATGCAATGTGTAAAAGTTCACCTCGGATCCACTTTAAGCACTATACCAAGACTAGATTAAAATTAGCCGAGGTAGCTGATATCAAGTGCTTCAGCCTAGGATTTAGCGCAAGGCTGTAATACGCTGGCACGCCCTGATAGCGCCTCACGTACCGCATTGTGGCCAAGTAGTCCCGATGCAGGAAGCTGCAACCAGGTTTTCTTCCGCTCGCAACTCTGCAGGGAGGGAGCAGAAGAATTTCGGCCCCCCCCCCCCGGTGCTCCATTCACATTAAAGTAATTAGGAATCGTACACAAAAAACAAATAATAATACAGATACTTGCATATGGAGAGGAAAGTCTTCTCTCCTGGTGCTCTTGTTGCAGCGGCAACTCCTCTGTTTGAATCCACGCTGCGGGGGACTTCATAAGTCTTCAGGAACTGAGTGCTCCCAAAGACCGGTACAGGCGAGAGTGCGTGAGAGAGCGCTCTCGCACGTGCGCAGCATGGAGCGGTCCATCTTCTGGTGTACTCAGGCTCCTGAAGACATCCAAAGCCTCCTTTTGCAGCAGAGAGAGAGAGCAGTATTTGATCAAATTGGCTGAATACTGCTACCGGGGAGCCAGCGCTGCACCGAGGGCACCGGGAGAGGAGCTGGAAGGCTCTATTGGACCCAGAGTCTTCCCTCTCCTTAGCTGAGTATCGGGCTTAATTTTTTTATTTTTTACATCGATTTCCATTCACTTTAAGGGTTGTGAATGGGATAAGGCAGAGGAGGAAATGGGAGGAAACATCGCATCAAGCCTGCCCTCTCCTGTCATATATGACTGACAGAATGTGATTATGGAGACTGGGGGGGAGTGAGGAGGGTAGCAGGCAATGCACAGTGGAATGTGGGTCCAGCAGGAACATACCTCTGTGCTTAGCTTAGGTAGCTTTGCCTTGGGTCAGGTATCCTTCAATTTTATGCAAATCTTGGCAGCCTGGAAATGCATTACTTGCATTGACCATTTCTGCCTGCACAACTGAAGTTATTGGCTTCTCCTTGAAAGTCTCTCCAAGGAACACAGACCTATTCAACACCCTGGCAAGCCTGAGAGTGGAGAGCCTGGCTACGATTACGTAAGAGGCTCAATCATTTATTTTCTTGCACACAAATGTTTATGTAGCTTGATAGGGAGAAGTTGGCTAGGGCCGGACTAGTTTATTTTACCGCCCAAGGCCCACTATCCTCAGCTACCCCTGTACCGACAGCATCCTAAACTCCCCCCCCCCCCCCCTCCCAACTCGGTAGGGATTAGATTGTAGTCTCCGAGCTGAGGACAGTTAATGAACTGATGGCAGGGATTACATTATAAACTATTCTGAGGACAGGTGAGAATAACATGATGGCAGGGATTAGAGTGTGAGCTACTTGCTGAGCGGCACAGCCAGTGAGTGACAGGCAGCTCAGAGATCACTGTAAGTACCTGTTCGCTGCCCCTTCATTTCCTGAGTGCCAGATCCGGCTTATGTGCAAACTCTGTGTAGCAGGACGAATGTTCGGCAGTCTAACTGCTGCTGCCTCCCTGCTGCCCACAGCCCGCCCCTTGCTTTCCTGGTTCCCTAGGCCATGGCCTTTGTGGCCTTGCCTAAAATACGCCATGGGCCTGCTTAATAGGTTGGCAAATTTTAAATTAAATAAAAAAAATAGGCAATCCTATGCAAAAATAAATACCTAGCTAATATTTACAGCCACGTCCTGTTAAAGGTAGTTCCAGACTTTTTCCTTGAAAGAGGTGTTAATTAATTTCCTCCTTCAAATTAAAGAGCGGATAGGTGATGACTTCTGTGACTGTCTATTGCTTCGAATAACAGAGTTAGTTAACTTTGCAGAGAAAGAGAGAAAATGTATATAGGAGGAACGCATCTCCCATGAATGCAGAAAACCAGACAACAATGGGAAGGACAATGCACTGTAAACATGCTGTGGTGAGGTGATGATGTCTGAGACTGCAGAATGCAGACAGGAATATGTGAAATATGTGATACTTACAGCTTAGGTTAAATAACTGTTGAAGTGCTTGTCAGCAGAATGATGTTGATGATTGCTATGTGTTCCTAGCAGTGATCAGTCACCTTTGTTATGAGGTCTGGCAGCCTCCTTAAATATCAGACGTATTTTTCTTTATGAGGTCTGGCCGCCTCCTTAAATATCAGACGTATTTTTCTCATCTTTGATCACAGAAGATGCCAGTAGTGCTTTAAAGTGAACCTGAGAATTTTTTTTTTTTTAAAAGATACATACCTGTGGCTTCCTCCAGCCCCCTTCAGGCTCATCAGTTCCGTGCCCTCCTGGCCGACGAGGGACCGATGAGCCTGAAGACATTTTTTTCCCTCGATTTCAGGAGTCTTTAGTCAAAAAAAGCTCCCCCCCCCGTACTACTTACATGGTACTTCCTCCAGCCCATTGCAGATGACGCGTCCCACGCCGCAGCTCCGCTCTGTCGTTCAGCCCGGGGTCCCCACCAGTTCAGAAGGCTACCTCGAGGTCGTCTCTACTGTGCCTGCGTGAGCGCCGCTGTCAATCAAGTCCACGTTGTCCGTGTGTGCCTGTACAGTTCACCGCGGACAACGTGGACTTGATTGACAGCGGCGCAGGCGCACTGGAGGAGGTCGGCTTCTGCCCTGGAGACCCCGGGCCAACGGCTGAGTGCGGAGTTGCGGCGTGGGACGTGTCATCCGCAATGGGCTGGAGGAAGCCCCTGTAAGTAGAACGGGGAGGGGGGGGGGCTTTTGACTGACTTCAAAGGAGAACTGTAGTGAGAGGGATATGAAGGCTGCCATATTTATTTCCTTTTAACCAATACCAGTTGCCTGGATCCTCTGCCTCTAATACTTTTAGCCATAGCCCTTGAACAAGCATGCAGCAGATCAGGGGTTTCTGACAATCTTGTCAGATCTGACAAGATTAGCTACATGCCGGCAGATAGCTCAGCAGGGCTGCCGGGTAACTGGAATTGCTTAAAATGAAATCAATATGGCAGCCTCCATATAACTCTCACTACAGTTCTCCTTTAAAGCGGAACTGTAAATTGCTGTAAATCAAACATTTTTCACTTACCTGGGGCTTCCCCAAGCCCCCAGCAGCCGTCCTGTCCTGTGCCGGTCCTGCACGATCCTCCGTTCTCGTCAGTGTTCTTCCCAGAAATTTTTTTCACCCGGGTGGCATGAAAAAGTAGCCGGGTGGGGCGTGATAACAGAATGCAGGGCCAGCGCTTTTCTGCATACAGCAGAGAAGGTGAGCCGATGACAGCCGGGTGGTCACCAAAACTAGCCGGGTGGAGCACCCGGCTAAAAGAGCCTGGGGAGAACACTGCTCGTAAGTCGATTAGCAACTGCGCCTGCGCGCCCCGGGCTTTGCGTAGCTTTGTTTGCGTTCCTGCCCGCTATAACGTCCTGCGGGTTAAAGGTCAACTGTAGTGAGAAGAATATGGAGGCTGGCATATTTTTTTCCTTTTAAACAATACCAGTTGCCTGGCAGCCGTGCTGATCTATTTGGCTACAGTGATGTCTGAATCACACCAGAAGCAAGCATGCAGTTAATCTTGTCATATCTGCCAATAATGTCAGAAACCCCTGATCTGCTGCATGCTTGTTCAGGGTCTAAGGCTGAAAGTATTAGAGGCAGAGTACCAGCAGGGCTGCCAGGCAACTGGTATTGCTTAAAAGGAAAAAATATGCCAACCTCCATATCCTCTTTTGCTCCCCCCCCCCCTGGCAGTCCTCCTGTCAGTATGTTTGCACAGCACAGTGGGCTAGCTGCAGTCCTCCTCTTCTCCCCCCTCTGGCAGTCCTCCTGTCAGTATGTTTGCACAGCACAGTGGGCTGGCTGCAGTCTTCCTCTTCTCCCCCCTCTGGCAGTCCTCCTGTCAGTATGTTTGCACAGCACAGTGGGCTAGCTGCAGTCTTCCTCTTCTCCCCCCTCAGGCAGTCCTCCTGTCAGTATGTTTGCACAGCACAGTGGGCTGGCTGCAGTCCTCCTCTTCTCCCCCCTCTGGCAGTCCTCCTGTCAGTATGTTTGCACAGCACAGTGGGCTGGATGCAGTCTTCCCCTTCTCCCCCCTCTGGCAGTCCTCCTGTCAGTATGTTTGCACAGCACAGTGGGCTGGCTGCAGTCTCCCCCCCCCCCCCCCCCGGCAGTCCTCCTGTCAGTATGTTTGCACAGCACAGTGGGCTGGCTGCAGTCTTCCTCTTCTCCCCCCTCTGGCAGTCCTCCTGTCAGTATGTTTGCACAGCACAGTGGGCTGGCTGCAGTCTTCCTCTTCTCCCCCCTCTGGCAGTCCTCCTGTCAGTATGTTTGCACAGCACAGTGGGCTAGCTGCAGTCTTCCTCTTCTCCCCCCTCAGGCAGTCCTCCTGTCAGTATGTTTGCACAGCACAGTGGGCTGGCTGCAGTCCTCCTCTTCTCCCCCCTCTGGCAGTCCTCCTGTCAGTATGTTTGCACAGCACAGTGGGCTGGATGCAGTCTTCCCCTTCTCCCCCCTCTGGCAGTCCTCCTGTCAGTATGTTTGCACAGCACAGTGGGCTGGCTGCAGTCTCCCCCCCGGCAGTCCTCCTGTCAGTATGTTTGCACAGCACAGTGGGCTGGCTGCAGTCTTCCTCTTCTCCCCCTCTGGCAGTCCTCCTCTTCTCCCCCCTCTGGCAGTCCTCCTGTCAGTATGTTTGCACAGCACAGTGGGCTGGCTGCAGTCTTCCTCTTCTCCCCCTCTGGCAGTCCTCCTGTCAGTATGTTTGCACAGCACAGTGGGCTGGCTGCAGTGTCCCCCTTCTCCCCCTCTGGCAGTCCTCCTGTCAGTATGTTTGCACTGCACAGTGGGCTGGCTGCAGTCTTCCCCATCTCCCCCCTCTGGCAGTCCTCCTGTCAGTATGTTTGCACAGCACAGTGGGCTGGCTGCAGTCTTCCTCTTCTACCCCTCTGGCAGTCCTCCTGTCAGTATGTTTGCACAGCACAGTGAGCTGGCTGCAGTCCTCCTCTTCTCCCCCCTCTGGCAGTCCTCCTGTCAGTATGTTTGTACAGCACAGTGGGCTGGCTGCAGTCTTCCCCTTCTCCCTCCTCTGGCAGTCCTCCTGTCAGTATGTTTGCACAGCACAGTGAGCTGGCTGCAGTCCTCCTCTTCTCCCCCCTCAGGCAGTCCTCCTGTCAGTATGTTTGCACAGCACAGTGGGCTGGCTGCAGTCCTCCTCTTCTCCCCCCTCTGGCAGTCCTCCTGTCAGTATGTTTGTACAGCACAGTGGGCTGGCTGCAGTCTCCCCCTTCTCCCCCCTCTGGCAGTCCTCCTGTCAGTATGTTTGTACAGCACAGTGGGCTGGCTGCAGTCTTCCCCTTCTCCCCCCTCTGGCAGTCCTCCTGTCAGTATGTTTGCACAGCACAGTGGGCTGGCTGCAGTCCTCCTCTTCTCCCCCCTCTGGCAGTCCTCCTGTCAGTATGTTTGCACAGCACAGTGGGCTGGCTGCAGTCTTCCTCTTCTCCCCCTCTGGCAGTCCTCCTGTCAGTATGTTTACACAGCACAGTGGGCTGGCTGCAGTCTTCCTCTTCTCCCCCCTCTGGCAGTCCTCCTGTCAGTATGTTTGCACACGCACAGTGGGCTGGCTGCAGTCTTCCTCTTCTCCCCCCTCTGGCAGTCCTCCTGTCAGTATGTTTGCACACGCACAGTGGGCTGGCTGCAGTCTCCCCCTTCTCCCCCCTCTGTCAGTCCTCCTGTCAGTATGTTTACACATTCACAATGGGCTGGCTGCAGTCTTCCCCTTCTCCCCCCCCCCCTCTGGCAGTCCTCCTGTCAGTATGTTTGCACAGCACAGTGGGCTAGCTGCAGTCTTCCTCTTCTCCCCCCTCTGGCAGTCCTCCTGTCAGTATGTTTGTACAGCACAGTGGGCTAGCTGCAGTCCTCCTCTTCTCCCCCCTCTGGCAGTCCTCCTGTCAGTATGTTTGTACAGCACAGTGGGCTGGCTGCAGTCTTCCCCTTCTCCCTCCTCTGGCAGTCCTCCTGTCAGTATGTTTGTACAGCACAGTGGGCTGGCTGCAGTCTCCCCCTTCTCCCCCCTCTGGCAGTCCTCCTGTCAGTATGTTTGTACAGCACAGTGGGCTGGCTGCAGTCTCCTCCTTCTCCCCCCTCTGGCAGTCCTCCTGTCAGTATGTTTGCACAGCACAGTGGGCTGGCTGCAGTCTTCCTCTTCTCCCCCCTCTAGCAGTCCTCCTGTCAGTATGTTTGCACACGCACAGTGGGCTGGCTGCAGTCTTCCCCTTCTCCCCCCCCCCCCCCCTCTGGCAGTCCTCCTGTCAGTATGTTTGCACAGCACAGTGGGCTGGCTGCAGTCCTCCTCTTCTCCCCCCTCTGGCAGTCCTCCTGTCAGTATGTTTGCACAGCACGGTGGGCTGGCTGCAGTCTTTCCCTTCTCCCCTTCTGGCAGTCCTCCTGTCAGTATGTTTGCACAGCACAGTGGGCTGGCTGCAGTCTTCCCCTTCTCCCTCCTCTGGCAGTCCTCCTGTCAGTATGTTTGCACAGCACAGTGGGCTGGCTGCAGTCTTCCCCTTCTCCCTCCTCTGGCAGTCCTCCTGTCAGTATGTTTGCACAGCACAGTGGGCTGGCTGCAGTCTTTCCCTTCTCCCCCTCTGGCAGTCCTCCTGTCAGTATGTTTGCACAGCACAGTGAGCTGGCTGCAGTCTTCCTCTTCTCCCCCCTCTGGCAGTCCTCCTGTCAGTATGTTTGCACACACAGTGGGCTGGCTGCAGTCTTCCCCTTCTCCCCCCTCTGGCAGTCCTCCTGTCAGTATGTTTGCACAGCACAGTGGGCTGGCTGCAGTCCTCCTCTTCTCCCCCCTCTGGCAGTCCTCCTGTCAGTATGTTTGTACAGCACAGTGGGCTAGCTGCAGTCTTCCTCTTCTCCCCCCTCTGGCAGTCCTCCTGTCAGTATGTTTGTACAGCACAGTGGGCTGGCTGCAGTCCTCCTCTGCTCCCTCCTCTGGCAGTCCTCCTGTCAGTATGTTTGCACAGCACAGTGGGCTGGCCGGCCTCTGATCACCCCACACTATACTCTGACTCAGCCTGCTGTTCCCATGAGTAAGCAGAACGCAGCATTGTTCTGTGTGGTGGATGGAGTCAGCTGCCGCTCCCCGTCATGTGTCTATTCCATTGTGCACCATCCTCAGTGCCAGGCTCAATCGCCACACTCAGTGTAATGTATATATTATACAAATGTACACACTGTAAACAGACAAAACCTTAATGCCATAACCACCACCAGCTGCTTAAAGTGTACCTGAGGCTGGGTGTGCACTTAGCAGAAACGCTAGCGTTGCATAAAACGTGTTTTTGCCACTAATGGAAGTCTATGGGCGGCAGGAAAAAACACATATAAAAAAAGTATATGCGTTTTCAAACCTGCATTTTTAAAAACGTTAGTTTTGTTGCATAATATTCATACAAGCAGCAAAAACGCACCTGTATAAAATCAATGGGAATGCAATGGTATGCGTTTTTATGCGTTTTGCGTGGTTATTTTTTTTTTTATTAATTTTTTTTTGTGCTGTATTTCCGTTTCCTATTGTCTCCCTAGTGATTTGCATAAATGGAAATGAAAACCCATACAAAACGCATATGTGCTTTGTATATGCAAACCGCAAACGCATTAAAACGCACGCAACGCGCTTGAAAAACCGATCGCAAGTGCAACAAAAACACACAAAAAATGCACACAACATTAACATAAAACATGACATAAAATGCAGCATTTCACGCTATGTTGTGTGCTCCCAGCCTGAGACAAGTAAAAGAAAAAAGTGAATAGTCCATCTCCTCATGGAGGATTCTCAGGGTTTTGTTTTCCTGAATAGCAGTTAAACTGCCAAAATAGTAAGATACCAGCCAGCCTCCCTACACAGCTAGATTTAGCAACTGCTTTGCATTTGAAAACAAAGAAAACCCAGAGAATCCCCCTTGAGGAGATGGACTAGTATATTACCTGTTGGTTTTGTCAGATTGTAACGGCTTACTTTTTTGTTGCTGTAGTCCTGTAGTTAGTGGTTTTAATGTTGCGGCTGATTGGTGTATATTTAGTATGTATAAGCTTAACCACTTAAGGACTGGCCGATCTCCTTTACGGCGCTGCTGCAACAGCAGCGACGTAAACACCGGGGATTTCTTCCCCGCGTGTTTACATTTTGCCTGCGAGCCGCGATCGGAGGCTCGCAGGCTGTTCACGGAGACTCCCTCCGTGAACTGACATGATTTCCATGGAAATACCACTGCGACTGTACAAAATAAACATTTTATACATACCTGAGGCTTCCTCCAGCCTTATCCGCATAGATCGCTCCCGCACCGCCATCCTCAGCCTTCTCTATTGCCGGTAGCGGGCCCCCATAACTTCCTCCAGTCGCGGCCAGTCTGCGCAAGAGAAGTGCTCTCTTTATGTAGAGGGCACACTTCTCTTGTGCAGACTGGCTACGATTGGCCGAAGTTACAGGACCCGGTACCGGCCATACAGAAGGCTGAGGATGGCGGTGCGGGAGCGATCTCTGCAGATGGGGCTGGAGGAAGCCTCAGGTATGTATACAATGTTTATTTTATACGGTCTCTGCTGGTTCACACTGTGCGCTGAAAACTTGAGGTGTTGTAATTGATTAGCTGACAGCAGTGCATTGCGTGAAAGCGTTCAGTTAAAATGTATAGATGTGAACTGACCCTTAGGTAGGGTTCACATTTATTAAAACTTGCATGTGTTCTGCGAATGTGCAAAAACATTTTTGCCGCACATTCAATGAAAGTCAATGGGGAATCGCACTAAAATTCATGTTTTTGCATGTGTGATATAAAAACCCT
The DNA here is from genome assembly GCF_040937935.1 of Hyperolius riggenbachi. NCBI lineage: Eukaryota > Metazoa > Chordata > Amphibia > Anura > Hyperoliidae > Hyperolius > Hyperolius riggenbachi. Next base: position 30,561,470 of record NC_090651.1, on the reverse strand, counting down.
AATTCTTGCAGCATAAATTCACACATCACAAAAAAAGTTATTTTCCCACAGTGGTAAGTGTGAACCCTGCCTAATGCATGGAGATTACCTTCACCTGGGCTGCACTTCAGTTGTCTGTTCAGTTATAGCTGACAGCAACTTATACAGTTTATGTTGCGGTGAAGCGTAACGACCGCTTTGTAATGCGACTTGCCGCAATGCACCACCTATGTGGCATTGTGTGGTGGGTGCAATTCAGTACAACTGCATCCCCTTTGTTTACCTTTGTACAGCGCTGCTATCTCCTACAGCGATGTACGGGGGCCACTCAGTTGTCCCTCAGAGCGGATCGTAATGCTTGGCCTCTCCTAGGTAGATGCCTATGAGAGGCGGGAAGAAAGCCGAGCGCTGTCCTATGGCGATTTAGCACGGCAAAGGGGGGAGGGAGGTAAAATCCCTCGTATTTTTATTGAAAAAAAACAGCAAAGGATCGCAGTGGCGATCAGAGTCCTCCAATAGAGTGTCCCTATTAAAGGAGAGGTCCAAGCTAAAATAAAAATAAAAATCCACTTACCCGGGGCTTCCTCCAGCCCCTGGCAGCCATCCTGGCCCCTCGCGGCAGCTTCGGTGGCTCCCGGTGTCCTCCGCTGCAGGTCGGTGTCCGGGTCGGCTTCCTCTGCGCTCCGCGGCGCTGGTCACATGGTCTAATCAACGTCAGCTAGACCATGTGACCTGTGCCGTGGAGCGCAGAGGAAGCCGACCCGGAAGCCGACCTGGCGAGGTCGGCTTCTGCAGCGGAGGACACTGGGAGCCACCAGAGCTGTGGCAAAGGCACAGGACAGCTGCCAGGGGCTGGAGGAGGCCCCAGGTTAGTGGATTTGTGTTTTAGCCTGGATGTATCCTTTAGGCCGGGTTTCCACTGCTGCGAATCCCTGCCGATTCCCCGCCCACGAATTCGGATGGATTACAGCAGCCTACAGAAGTCTATGAGAGCCATCCGAATTCGTGGCCGAGGAAAAATCTGAGGCCCTGCAGCATAATTTCGTCCGTAGCTGTCCAAATCCCATAGCCGTGCATAGCGCGGCTAGAGGGATTCGGCTGCGAGAGGCAGCAGTTGTGCCGACATCGCGTCTCGCAAGACACATGCCGCCACACAAATGGAAACGTAGCCTTAGGCTGCATTTCCACTTGTGCGGTGCGAATCGCCGCGGTAAAAATGTGCATGCGGATGCGAAATTTGCATGCGGGTCCATGCGAATTTTCATGCGAATTCGCATGGATGACGATGTATGCGAATTTAACCATGGCAGTGCTGGTGTACTTTTCCATTGTTTCTATGCGAATTCGCATGAAAATTCGCATACCCAAACCTCATGCGAATTTCCTATTAAATACATTGTATGCGATTCGCATAGTGGTATGCGAGTTCTGATGGCTCTGCCATGCAAATTTTTTCTGCACAGAAAAACGCAAAGGAATCCTGACAAGTGGAAACAGTCCCATTCACTTGTATTGCTATGCGAATTTGCATGCGAAAAACGCATGCGAATTCGCGATAGTGGAAATGAGCCCTCAAGGAAAATAAAAGGAGGTAAAATTCATTTGTTTTGTGAGTTGTATTGTGACAAATGGCCTGGTCACTAAGGGGTGTAAGCCTGAGGTCCTGAAGTGGTTAACAACGTACTCTAGATAGTCTTGATGTTTAGCAAAAGTAGGCCATATTCCTAATACAATCCATACGAGCGAGCTGCATAAATACACCACACGTGTGTTTAGCTTTTCTGTCCGTAAACATTCCATGTTGAGCTGTACACAAGTGAAGCTTAATCTTCTGCTCCCCCCCCCCCCCCCCCCCCCCGCACCTGCAACCTGATGAGACATTCCACTTCTGATATTCCCAGCACACTCCCAGCTCCCCAACAAGACGTGTTTCAGATGTTTTCAGATCACGGGCGTAACCAGCGCCACGGAATATGTTGGCGCTTTATAAATCATGAATAATGAATTCAGGTGGCCCCGAGCTTTGAAGGGCCCCAACTACTAACTTTCCCTTCCTCCATCCATCCAATCAGGTGTTTTTGTGGCCACACTTGTTATGGGTGAAAAAGAACCTATGCTGCCCACACTTGTGTTTGACCCTCACTAGGTGGATCACCAAGGGGGAGGCAAGAGAAAGGGAGTGAACATTGGGGGCCCTATCAACATTGTGGTGGGGGCCCCTATGATTTGTAGCTGTGCCCGTTTCAGATCCAGCCTCGGTGTGTCGTAGTGACTTTATATTTGTCATATCGGCATGATTATAGTTGTTGCAGGTAATTCGTAATGATGATTCTGTCATGTATTGTTTCTTATCTGTGATTATAGGATAAAAGATGGAGGAGCAGGTGGTTGGCCACTTTATTATCCCCATCTTCACCTGCACCACTTAGAGGAACTCCAGTGAAAATATTGTAATAAAAAAAGTGCTTCATTTTGACAATAATTAAGTATAAATGATTTAGTCAGGGCTTGCCCATTGTAAAATCTTTCCTCTCCCTGATTTACATTCTGACATTTATCACATGGCGACATTTTTACTGTTGGCAGGTGATGTCACTGGAAGGAGATGCTGCTTGCTTTTTTGGCATTTGGAAACAGCTTTAAACAGCTATTTCCCACAATGCAACGAGGTTCACAGACAGGAAACTGCCAAGACCATGGTCCTTACAGTTTCCTGTGGGAGGGGTTTCACCACAGTATTAGTCATACAGCGCCCCCTGATGATCCGTTTGTGAAAAGGAACAGATTTCTCATGTAAAAGAGGGTACCAGCTACTGATTGGGATGAAGTTCAATTCTTGGTCGCGGTTTCTCTTTAAGGTGCCTTTGGGCAAGGTCCTCCTCCTTTTGTGTCCTACCTGATCATGCACCTCCATTACTGTGAACCCATGCTATGCATCTGAGTGAACCTAACTTGCCTAATCTCCATGCATCCAGTGACTGACTAAGCATTACCTGGTACTCATACTATGGTGTGTGATCTGGTTTTCTTGTATTCCTCTATTGTCATATTGCTGTATGTCACCCCTAAATATTGTCTGTAACCTTAACTAATGTTCAGCGCTGCGTAATATGTTGGCGCTTTATAAATACAATAAATAAAATAAATAAAGTGGCCATATATCAGGCGACTTGGCGGCCTATCGACCATCCGATTCGATTATTATCAGATCGGATGAAAATCTGTGCCGCCAAGTGCATGCCCGATCGATGATGTGACCAATTTTCGGGGCAAAATTGGTTGCGTGCATCGATCAGACATGCTGCAAGATGTCGGGCCGACCTGCTCAATCGGATGTGCGACCTTAAAAATGTGGGGTATCAGGACAAGCAACAGAGCCCGCGGCGCTGCCCCTCCCCCCACACTGACATCACACGTGCCCACATTACACCGGCAACCACGTGGGGCACGGCAGACATGGACAGGTAAAGTACTGTATACTGCAACGTTTTAGTAAGATTTTATATTAGGGGACCGTGGCGAGGTGGCACATGTGGCATCACAAGCCCGATTCACGAGAGATTTCATGCTGAAACCGATCCGGAATCTGCCTGTGGTGTGTGGGCAGCCAACAGATCTCTCTCTAATCAGATTTGATCAGAGAGAGATCTGCCTCTTGGTCGATCAGCCCATACATAGCCTGATGTATCAGGATGTTAAAGGGGAACTGAAGTGAGAAATATATGGAGGCTGTCATGTTTATTTCCTTTTAATCAATACCAGTTGCCTGGCAGCCCTGCTGGTCTATTTCTCTGCAGTAGTATCTGAATAACACCAGAAACAAGCATGCAGCTAATCTTGTCAGATCTGACTTTAAAGGGGCACTACAGCAAAAAATTAAAATATGTGCAAACATAAACAAATAAGTACGATTTTTCCAGAGTAAAATGAGCCATAAATTACTTTTCTCCTATGTTGCTGTCACTTACGGTAGGCAGTAGAAATCTGACAGAAGTGACAGGTTTTGGACTAGTCCATCTCTTCATAGGAGATTCTCAGCAAGGCTTTATTCTTTATAAAGATATAGTGAATGTCAGTTACTATGTCCAACTGCCAAAAAACTGTATAGCAAGCAGGAAAGCTGGCCAGCATTATTGTTTAACTCCTTTTTAGGGAATAGCTTTATAAAGAATAAAAGCCTTGCTGAGAATCCCCTATGAAGAGATGGACTAGCCCAAAACCTGCCCCTTCTGTCAGATTTCTACTACCTACTGTAAGTGACAGCAACATAGGAGAAAAGTAATTTATGGCTCATTTTACTCTGGAAAAAATGTACTTCTTATTTGTTTATGTTTGCACACATTTTAAATGTTAACATTTTTCGCTATAGTGCCCCTTTAACCACTTGAGGACCCACCCTTTACCCCCCCTTAAGGACCAGCGCTGTTTGTTGTGATCTGTGCTGGGTGGGCTCTGCAGCCCCCAGCACAGATCAGGGTGCATCTAAAGCGATCAGATCGCCCCCCTTTTTCCCCCACTATGGGGATGATGTGCTGGGGGGGTCTGATCGCTCCTGCGTGCAGGCTAGTTGCGGGGGGGGGGCACCTCAAAGCCCCCCTCCGCGGCGACATTCACCCCCCTCCCTCTCCTACCTCTCCCCCTGGTGATCCGGGCTGCACAGGACGCTATCCGTCCTGTGCAGCCAGTGACAGGACGTCCCCTGTCACATGGAGGCGATCCCCGGCCGCTGATTGGCCGGGGATCGCCGATCTGCCTTACGGCGCTGCTGCGCAGCAGCGCCGTACAATGTAAACAAAGCGGATTATTTCCGCTTGTGTTTACATTTAGCCTGCGAGCCGCCATCGGCGGCCCGCAGGCTATTCAGGGAGCCCCCCGCCGTGAATTGACAGGAAGCAGCCGCTCGCACGAGCGGCTGCTTCCTGATTAATCAGCCTGCAGCTGGCGACGCAGTACTGCGTCGCTGGTCCTGCAGCTGCCACTTTGCCGACGCATGGTATAAGCGTGCGGTCGGCAAGTGGTTAAAGTCTGAAACACCTGATCTGCTGCATGCTTGTTCAGGGGCTATGGCTAATAGTATTAGAGGCAGAGGATCAGCAGGGCTGCCAGGCAACTGGTATTGCTTAAAAGGAAATAAACATGACCGCCTCCATATACCTCTCTCTTCAGTTTCCCTTTAATTTTTTTTCTCATGAAGTCTTTATTGCAAAAAGATCACCAATCTAGACAAGCATAACATTCAGGAGGAATTTTGTTAATTTTCTTAGTTTCAGCATCAGAAACGCTTCCTATACTTTTATATTGCTGTATATTGATATGTAGCCCCGCCCACCCAGTCATGCTTAGTCTAGGCTATGATGTCACTAAGACTTCTTCTCTGAGCACTCTGGGAAACCAGCTGTTGTTTCTGCTCACTTCACAGCAAACCAAAGCTACCCATACACTGCATCGATTTCCCGTTGATATACAGCAGATTCGATCACTGTGATCGAATCTGCTGTGAAATCGATAATGCAAATGTTAACTGATCGATTTCCATCCAAAATCAATCGATTCAGTCGATCTGTCCTGGCGGAAGATTTTGCTCGATCGCGGGTCGGGAGTGTGTCGTTAGCAGCAATAGACCGACGCAGTATAGCGGCAGTGATACATTACCTGTCCGCTGGCGCGAGTCCCCGTCTGTGCTGACACCTTCTCCGGCTGGCCTGTCTCCTCATTACTTCCTTTCTCCTCCTTTGACAAGCCGAAGTTTAAACAGTAGAGCGCCCTCTACTGTTTGTACTTCCGCTCGTCACAGGAAGGGACAGGAAGTGAAGAGGAGACAGGCCAGCCGGAGAAGGTGTCAGCACAGACGGGGACTCGTGCCAGCGGACAGTTAATGTGCCACTGCTGGCCTGGGGAGCACACAGGGGCGACGAGCAGGAGGCAGCTCCACAGGTTGTGAATTGTTTTCAAGCTGAAGTCTATTCAAAATCTGCGCAGTAATGGGCAGCCAATAGATCCCTCTGTGATCAGATTCGATCTATCTGTTGGTTGATCTGGTGGCAATCGACCAGTGTATGGCTGCCTTAACATTCCACAGTGATGCATCGCGTCAGCAGTAAACAGGTCCACTCTTGTGATAAATTCAAGAATATAATTTGGCATGAGGAAAGATCTTACAATGGGGGCATATTGTGACATAGTGGAGTCCTTCTTCAGGCTTAGCTAATGAGTAGTGAAACATCTGATGTGCCTTAAACATCTCATAAACCAGTAAAGGGAATAAGCGCTCGAAACTAAGCGAAGGAAGGAAGGAAGTCTTTCAGTTTGGTTTTGTGGTCGTTCAGCTGTCATTGATAGGCCAAGAAGTCATGACCAGCAGCGAAATCTGGGTTGTGAAAGATTTAAAGTAAGGGAGTAGCTGAGGAGTGTAAGCCAAATCTGTGTTGAACTTTACACTAGTATTGAAGAGATTGAAGTGGGGGAACTGTCCAGAGCAATGTGGTGGTCTGCTGTAGCATTTCACTAGTGTGATCAGGGACATAAATGATATCCTGAAGCGACCTTAGCCTGTTTAAAAACGGGTTCTAGGTCTGTTTCTTAACGCCGCCACATGTCAGTGTGCACCTGCCGTGTGCGCACACCTGTCACTCGTGTGCGTGCGCACACCTGTCACTTGTGTGCGTGCGCACCCGTCCGCCCAGCTAACTTGCCCCGTCCTTCTGTCCCAACGGCTGTTCGTGCTGTGCACATACGCAGTAGCAAAGAGCATGGACCCAAGGACAGGAGTATGCAGGGACAGTTAGGTTTTATTAGGTAGGATTGCTGTATGCCGTATATCCGCTTCAATCCACTAAAGGAGCCCATACACTGGTTGATTTCAGCCATCCATTGATCAAAAAATTGATTCTATCTAATCAGCCGATCGATTGATTTGCGACCGATTTTCGATCGATTTGATCTATCTGACTGGATGGAAAATCTAGGTTGATCTGCTCCTGGCAGCAGATCGATGGCCCATAGAGTTGCATTGGATCTAATGGTCCAATAATGCTTTTAACCTCCTGAGCGGTATGGACGAGCTCAGCTCGTCCATCACCGCCGGAGGCTGCCGCTCAGGCCCTGCTGGGCCGATTTTCCTCAAATAAAAAGCAGCACACGCAGCCGGCACTTTGCCAGCCGCGTGTGCTGCCTGATCGCTGCCGCTGTGCGGCGATCCGCCGCGAGCAGCGGCGAAAGAGGGTCCCCCCAGCCGCCCGAGCCCTGCGCAGCTGGACCAATCAGTTCCAGCCAGCGCTAAGGGCTGGATCGGAGGCGGCTGACGTCAGGACGTCAGGACGTCATGACGTCACTCCGCTCGTCGCCATGGCGACGAGGAAAGCCAAACAAGGAAGGCTGCTCATTGCAGCCTTCCTTGTTACTTATGCTTGCCGGAGGCGATCAGAAGAACGCCTCCGGAGAGCCCTCTAGTGGGCTTTCATGCAGCCAACTTTTAGTTGGCTGCATGAAATAGGGTTTTTTTTTTTTATAAAAAAAAAAAAAATCTATCGCAGCCTCCCTGGCGATCTCAATAGAACGCCGGGGAGGTTAAATTGATTTCCAATAGATTTCACCCTGAAATCTATTGGAAATTTGTGCCTAGTGTGTGGCACACATCAGATTCCTGTCAGATTCAACTTCTGACAGAAATCTATCTGATAGTCGAATCTGCTGCAAATCTATAAGTGTATGGTCACCTTTAAGGTGGCCATACATCTCTAGACTTGGCAGCTGATTGACCAAACCGATTTGATAATTATCGAATTGGATGAAAATAGGTGCCGCCAAAAGCATGCCCAATCGATGATGTGACCAATTCTGGGGTGAAATTGGTTGCATGTATCAATCGGAAATGGCACAAGATGCCAGGCCATAGTGGTCGATCGGGTGCACTGCGGTAACGGGGAGCAATATCGCGATGAAAGCCATGCTCTATACCGGCACAGCGTACAGCGCAAATGGAGGAGCGGGATTCCAGAGATGGATGGGCACCGCGCGGGGGACGACACAGGACAGGTAATGGATAAATGCACACACAGAGGGGGGGGGGTATTTATACACTAGGCAGGCAGCGGCAAGGCGGCAGACGCAGCAGTCTCGTCCGATTCCCGAGAGATTTCATGCTGAAATCGATTTGGAATCTGCTTCTGGTGTATGGGCAGCCAATAGATCTCTCTCTAATCAGATTCGATCAGAGAGAGATTTGTCTCTTGGTCGGATCTGCCCATCATCTCTAGATGTATAGGCATCTTAAGACCTGTTCGGTAAACAGTAGAAGTCTCACCAGCGGTGGAGGAGGTCTCTGCAGTAAGCCATGTTCCTCTACAGCAGTGATGGCTAACCTTGGTACTCCAGCTGTGGTGGAACTACAAGTCCCATGAGGCATTGCAATACTCTGACAGCTCTAAACATAATTTGGGGAGGCAGAGGCATGATGGGATTTGTAGTTTTGTCACAGCTGGAGTGCCAAGGTTAGCCATCACTGCTCTACAGTGATGTCATCCCACTTCTGTCCATGTACTGATTCTTCTGGTACAAGAGGTCTGCCATGAGCTGGTCATTTGCAAGTTGCTGCTTATGAGAGCTACAATAGTAGTAAAAGGCGTTTTCAGTATACCTTTAGGCTAATTTCACACCAGGACGTTGCGTTAGAGGGGGCGTTAAGGTCGCATAACGTCCCCCTAATGCAACGCCTGGTGGTGCTGGATCTGGACGTCAGAGTGAGCCGCGTTGTGCAGCTCACACTGGCGTCAGTGATGCCGTGATGCGCACTCTTGTGCGCGTGCGGCATCACGTGGTCCCGCCGGCCAATCGCCGCACAGAGCGGCCGCTCCAGGAAGTAAACACTGCACGTCACAACGTGCAGTGCATATTAATTAGCCATGTGCCTGGCCGCTCTCCGCTCCTCCCCAACGTTACTGAGCATGTGCAAGCAGTCTAACCCGGCTCAGCCGCGTCTAAAGTACTGCATGCAGTACGTTGTCTTGTGACGCAGCGTTACAATGTAACGCAACGTCCGCACTGTGAACAGCCCCATTGATTTTTCATTACTGTGCGGTGGGCTGCGTTACAGGCTGCTCTAACGTGCGCCTGTAACCTCCCACTGTGAAAGCAGCCTTAGACTGCATGACTGCATGAGTTTCTCTGATTCACTGGATCAGTCTATAAATAATCACGTCTAAAGGGATACAGGGGAAACCTCTATGAATGTGTCCTGCTCCTGCATTTTTTTTTTTGCTCTATATTTTAACTGGAAAAGTTGGGGGATTGTCTTATATGCCGGAATATATGGTAACTTTTTTTTCTTCTATTGGTAAAAAATGTTTTCACCCAGCAGTTAACCTGCGCTTGAAATGCACCTGTGAATATATTGAATCTGCTCAGTAGTGTGAGGTTACCCTCCCCCATGTTGTTCAGCAGTGACTGTGTAGCCTGGGCGATTGCACAATGATCCCAGTCTATCTGGCAGTTGTGATGCATCTGAATTGTTCCGTGTCTGCAGTACACAGCCCACTCCCATGTGCTCCGGCCCAGAACTGCTGCACTGGGAGGCTTCCAAACCACTTCAGTGGCTGGGATGGGAAATGGCTGCAGAGCCGACATCCAAGTCTTGTCTAGGCGTGTGTATGGCAAAATCTTCAAAAGGGAATATTTCCTTTATTATGTGGAAAAATGCGGTTTTGGTTATTAGTTACGGGTTTTTTGCTAAATCTAGATCATTTAGGCCCTCATTCAGGATGGACAGTGAGATTTGGGGGCTGAAGACAATCAGGATACAATAATCAATGGGCTTCATTCAGGCTTTGTTTTTTTTCTCCTCCCAGGTCGGGGATACTTTAATTTATCAGAATACAAAACTTTAGTTTATAAACCTATACTTTTTTCTTTTTGTTTTTACAGACAAAAATAGTTAAAAATTAACCACTGTTCTATGTCCCATTTGATCTAGAGAGGCAGTCTCATTTCTATCTAATTATCTACCTCTAGAGCAGGGCTTTTCAATCTTTTCACTAATTGTACCACTTTTATCACCTGAAAATTTAGAAGTACTACCTGTGAGCCTGCGCAGTACAGCGGACCCAATCAGGCTCGGCTGTTTCTACCAGAATCAAAGCGGAGAGCTGCTACGGCGTATGCGGGAATGCTGACAAGGAGATCTTTGGGCGTCCTTTTGCTGGATCCCCTCTACTGTGGAGGAAGGGGGAAGCCTCTTTAGCCCCCGAGGTCCTCACTGTGCTGCCCTGCAGAATAGTTCAGACCTCAGATCAGCAGTAACCCGACTGTTACGGTCACTGTGCACCGATTGCCTGGCTGTCTCTTCGCCACTGATCTGAGGTCTGAAGTATGCCGCAGGGCAGCACAGCGAGTAGCAAGCGAGGGGGAGCTGAACTTTGTGGAGGCAAGATGGGACCATGACAAGTGGCAGACAAACCTGGTGTGTACCACCTGGCCAACAGCAAAGTACCACTGGTGGTACGCGTACCACAGGTTGAAAAGCCTTGAGCACGCTGATTCTTTCCTTACTTGTGTGGGGCGGGATGTAAGGCGCACACTCACACTGGGGCCCTATGCAATTCATTTTTTCACCTGAGTTTTCTCCTAGGATATAGTTACACAACTTGTCATAAAATGCCTTTTGAGCCACAAGCAAGCAAGAAAATACTCAAAATAAATGTAATAGTACTTTTTCACCAACTTTTGGGCACTTTTTTTCAATTGTAAAATGCTGAAAAATTAGTTTACAGAGAAGATGAAAGTTTTATCTCCTAGGAGATAACTCAGGTGAAAAAATGAATTGCTTGTGGGCCACTCTCTCTGGCTCATATGCAATTGATTTTTTTCTCCTGAGGTTTCTCCTAGGAGATACTTTTTCATCTTCTGTTTAGAATAACTTTTTAGCACTTTGCAATGGAAAAAGTACCAAAAGTAGTGGAAAATGTACTGTTGTAATTTAAGCATTTGTTTGCATGCTGGGGGTGTAAAGGCATTTTATTTACAAGTTGTGAAAATATCAAAAATAAACAACGTGTCAGCGCCAAGGCAGAAGGCGACCGCAGCCGAGAAGGACAATGTCCAAAAGTCCACACAAGCAATGAATATATAAAGTCAGCGCAGGTCTATAGTAATACAGATTTCATCATTTTTTGGTATACAGGATCTTCGAACAAAAGGGTAAAGAAGCAAGGCTTACCAGATTCCAACAACCCACATTATAAGGTTGTAAACGAGTTTGATAGGTGGTCCGCAGAACTTTCAAATGGTGTCGTTTCACCAGCGATGTTGCACACTACAGATTCCTCCGGAATATAGTAGATATCCTGAGATCGCAGAGACTCACCAAAGGGGAGTCCAGTAGGATAGTGACATGAAAGAGATGTACGGCACATCTAAGTGTAAACCGTCTTTATTACATAGGGAAGGCGACAGGCGGCACCATTTTATTTGAGGTCTTCTATTGACCATTTTATGCGCGCTACTTTTTCAGGGTTCCCAGTGCACGGGCCCCGTATGTGAGTTTTCTTTTATCCTTGTTTTTAATTGTTTTACTTGTTATGTAATAAAGACGGTTTACACTTAGATGTGCCGTACATCTCTTTCATGTCACTATCCTACTGGACTCCCCTTTGGTGAGTCTCTGCGATCTCAGGATATCTACTATATTCCGGAGGAATCTGTAGTGTGCAACATCGCTGGTGAAACGACACCATTTGAAAGTTCTGCGGACCATCTATCAAACTCGTTTACAACCTTATAATGTGGGTTGTTGGAATCTGGTAAGCCTTGCTTCTTTACCCTTTTGTTCGAAGATCCTGTATACCAAAAAATGATGAAAGCTGTATTACTATAGACCTGCGCTGACTTTATATATTCATTAGTTGTGAAAATATCACCTAGGAGAAAATTCAGGTGAGAAAATGAATTGTATGTATGTATGTATCTATCTATCTATCTACCTACCTCCTACACACTCTCTCTGTGTGTCTATCTTAAAGGGACACTTAAGCCAGAAAAAAATGAGTTTTACTCACCTGGGGCTTCTACCAGCCCCCTGCAGCAGTCCTGTGCCCTCGCAGTCACTCACTAATCCTCCTCTGGTCCCCCGCTGCCAGCTAGTTTCTTTTTTGCCGACAGGCCCGTCAGGACTGGCCACGCGTAGCTTTTTCCGCATTCCCGACTGTAATTGGCGCTATTGCGGACCGAAACGCATACAGAAATACGCATTGCCGCATTACGAACGCATAGATATGCGGCAACGCGTATTGTACGTGTTGCAGCCCGCAATAGCGGCAATTACAGTCGGGAATGCGGAGAAAGCTACGCGTGGCCAGTCCTGTCGGCAAAAAAGAAACTAGCTGGCAGCGGGGGACCAGAGGATTAGTGAGTGGCTGCGAGGGCACAGGACTGCTGCAGGGGGCTGGTAGAAGCCCCAGGTGAGTAAAACTTATTTTCTTTTCTGGCTTAAGGTTCACTTTAAGGTAGCCATACACTGGTCGATTTGCCATCAGATTCGATCCAACAGATAGATCCCTCTCTGATCGAATCTGATCCGAGAGGGATCGTATGGCCATCTTTACTGCAAACAGATTGTGAATCGATTTCAGCCTGAAACCGATCACAATCTGTGGAGCTGCCGCCCCCCCCCCCCCTGCATACATTACCTGCTCCGTCGGCGCGATTCCCCTGGTCCACCGCTGTCTTCTTCTCCGCTCCGGGCTCCGGACCATTCCTGCAGCTACTGAACTTCCTGTCCAGGGGAAGTTTAAACAGTAGAGGGCGCTCTACTGTTTAAACTTCCTGCCGGGACAGGAAGTTCTGTGTAGCTGCAGCCGGTCTGGAACCCAGCGCAGAAAGAAGACAGAGAGGGACTTGCGCCGGCCGGAACAGGTAATGTATACCCGCTGTATTGCGTCGGTCGGCGGGCATTCGAACGCCGCTATCGATGCACTCCTGACCCGCCGGCGATCGAGAAACATCTTCCGCACGGACGGATCGACTGGAATTGACGGGAACGATCGATTTTGGACGGAAAAGTATCGTTCTGTCAGCGGTGTGCGTGGCGATTTCACAGCCGATTCAATCACTGTGATCGAATCGGCCGTATATCGGCGGGAAAATCGTTAGGTGTATGGGCCTCTTCATTTGTCCCTCTTGGCCATGGAGATCACTAGAGCTTGAGCTGTGGATGATACAAGTTGGCCATTAGTGAGAATTGTCGAGGGTCTGCAGGATTTGCACTTTACCAATTTGAAATTGGACACTTTCAGCATGGTGGAACCACTGAGTAGATCAATGAGATCTCTAACTAGGTGGCATGTGTATTGGGTGGTGGCATGCTTGGGTGGTGTGATATTGGGTAGCTAGCAATGCATTTAATGAAGCTTCGCTACTTGCTCTTGTTTTTAAATTGTCTTTCCACGTTTAATCCATTTAAATTTATGTATTTTTGCAATTGCATGTTATACCGGGGTCTTATATTTTTCTTAGTAGAGCTTCACAGTTTTCCACCAGCATTCTCTACCACTCCTCTCTGGCGAAGCTGGTTATGCTTGAGATCTTGCGCTCCACCACTTTCCGTATGAGGATGCTCCACAGATGCTCAATAGAACTGAGGTCTGGAGACCGGCTTGGACCATCCATCACTTTTACCTTCAGTTTCAAGGCCGTGGAATACTACCCTACTGAGCATCTGTGGGGCATCCCAATCTTCACCAGTTTCGTCATGGAGGAGTGGAGGATTCCAGTGGCAACTTATGAAGCTCTAGTGATCCCCATACCCTAGAGAGATAAGACAGTGCTGGAAAATAATGGTGGGCACACAAAACATTGATGCTTTGGCCACTAGTTTCACATTCTTCTCTTAGCGGTGTACCGTACTCTTTTGTTTCCACAGCGGTTCAAACATTGATAGCTGTGTGTTGTTATTGTGATGGGACAGCAAATGTACACTGACCACTTTACATTGCATCGAAGTGTCACCTCTTCAGTTTTGTCCCATGAAATGATACAGTATAATCTAGTTATAGTAAACTTCAAGGGACCAGGAAAAGTGGTTTACTATATCGGAAGTCTACTATATCAGAAATTGACCTAGAAATAACCCAGCATCCCATGGTACATGCTCAGCTGTCACTCTGTCCTCCCATTGGAGGTACAGTACAAGCACTTGCACATTTGGTGGACTACATGGTTAAGTATACCTTAGGTCGGCATAGCCAGGCTGGACAAATAATTGGTACATTATCCAGGGCTCCTTAAAAATAGCAGCTGTCACTGAATAGAGGCAACCACTGGCTTCCTGTGAGTGGCTCCGTAACCTCTGTGGGTGGGACCTGCAGTGTGTGTCCTGCAAAACCTTCTGCTCACACTTGAGTCATTCATGAAGTCTCTCTTCAAAATGCAGCAAATCATAAGTTACTTGCATCTGTAATCTGAGTGGCTCCGATACCTCTGCGGGTGGGACTTAGCACTCTCCTCTCCACTCTCCTTAGTTTTGCAGCGAGTAGGCCTGCTCTGATCTGCACTACAAGTGAAAGTAGCCTGTACTGCGCTCCACAAGCTACCAGGAGTGTCATCGCTAACAAGGGAAGACAGTGTTCTCCCCAGAATTTTTTTCCAGCCATTTGGCCTGAAAAGGTAGCCAGGTAGCATAAAAAAGTAACCGGGTGGGGCAAGATGAGAGAATGCAGGGCCGTAGCTTCTCTTCACAACTCTGCTTATAGCAGAGAAGGAGGTGAGCCGGGTGCTCACCAAAACTAGCCGGGTGGAGCAGCCGGCTAAAAGAGCCTGGGGAGAACACTGGGAAGAGATATTAGGAACTGCATACAATCTCGTGGGAGGACTGTGATGATACTTTTATCGGTGATTGCAAAGTGGGAGTGAGAACGCTGCATCCTCTGGTTTACATTCACATTATTCCTCATTTTCCCCAGGCTGCTTATTTGTACAGTACTGTATATCCAGCACCGGTGCCATTCTTATTGTCTTACAAATGTTATCAAGTAATATAATTGCATCTGCACCGGTGGAATATCTATGACGTGCTGTGATCACCCCTGGAGTCACAGGGACATTACATATCAGTTGAAAGGATCCGCACCGTCTAAAAATTGTAGACATTTATTTAAAGCTCTTTAAAACATCATAGGCAAAATTTGAATGCGTTCCGGATCACCATTGACGCATAGCGTTTCGGATACAATCCTTCCTCAGAATGGTTCCAGTACACGTGTACAGGTACAGGTGTACTGGAACCATTCTGAGGAAGGATTGTATCCGAAACGCTATGCGTCAATGGTGATCCGGAACGCATTCAAATTTTGCCTATGATGTTTTAAAGAGCTTTAAATAAATGTCTAC
>NC_090651.1:30153616-30241116 GCF_040937935.1 Hyperolius riggenbachi | reverse complement strand
GGAGCTCCCAGGCCTGATGGAAGATATTCTCTCATGTTTCTGTTATTGACTTCTGGGATAGTCATAACATCAACTTCCATTTAAACACTGCTCTGTGTTTATTATATAAGTCTGCATCCTGACCCTGCATTGCAAGCATTCCAATATAATCATAAATGTTTCTGCTGTAATGAATCTTATCTGAGTCAGCCTGGCTCTATTCATATACAATCCCGGGGAGAAGGAAGCTTGTTATCTCCCCTCCCACTTTCCTGCTCTTCACTGATTGGCTGAGGGCAGTTCAGTGTTACACGAGGCTGAGAAGGGAAAATATACCTCACCTCTCTGCAGAAGCTGCTGAAATACGATTACTGGTATGCTGTGCTCATGTGTTTCACAAAGCAAGCTAGATATGACAGTGCAGTTTCTACAAAGAAAGAGAAATTCCGCACTATGTCCGTAGCAAAAAATAGTCCAAGTTTATTAAATCACGTTAAAAACCACACAGCCAGGTAACTGAATAGTTACCTGACTGTGCGGTTTTTAACCTGATTTATTAAAGTTAGACTATTTTTTGCTACGGACATAGTGCAGACTTTCTCTTTCTTTGCTGATGTACATGGGTCTGAGTCGCCTGATTCCAGCACTGTCCTAGCAGCATAGGTGGAGCGGAGTTCACCTTTCTTACAGTGCAGTTTCTAGGGGGGAAAAAAAAAAAGAGTAAGGGAGGAAATTACCTCAGGGTTGGCTTCAGTCAGAGGAAGTAATGATGGAAAAATGCCTGGAACAGATTTCTCTATAGTCACTATATAAAATTCACTAGGATACCCAAGCAGCTCGGGGTGACCCAAAAACCACTCGAAAGTATAGGGGACCAAAAAAGACCAAAAATCCCTCATACTAAAAAAGCAATGCTTAGTGTGGTTTGCCTTCTTAACAGAAGGTGTTTGCGATGATTCAGATTTAAATGCATAACTGTGGTTACCCACAATGCACCACTAATGAATATGCAAATTACCTCTGTGTCCCTGAAGCCAACCTTATGCTGGGAATACACGATGCGTTTTTGCGTTCGTTTTCGTTTTCGCTTTCGTTCGATTCTACTCTCGATTCACTGCTCGATTCTCCTCTCGATTCCTTATCTTTTCTTATCAATTACATTCACTTGAATGAGGAGAATCGAAACGAAAGTAGAATCGACCAGATCCAACAGGTTGGAATTTATCTATCGAACCCATCTATCTAAAGTAACAACTTAACGTGTATTCCCAGCATTACATCCAGAACTGCTGGTGTATAGCAAGCCTATAGCTTTACATTTTACAGAGCCACATTAACCCCACATGTAGACAGCCTGTTTTGGATTGTTGGTCCTTCTCAGTGCATGGCAGGGATTGATATGGCTCGATGGGAGAGGGCTTGGACCACAACCAAGATGTAAACCTAGTTCTGGTCCAATCCCAGTAAAAAAGACAACGCGTTTCATGGGACCTGGCCAATTCCTCAGGTCAATACAAGACAGTGGCTGAGCTGTGTATCTTCTTTTCAGAACGCCATTTGGAGATACAGCACACAACTCACACTGTCTCGTATTGACCTGAGGAAGCGGCCAGGTCCCATGAAACGCAGTGTCTTTTTATCAGTGTCTAACAATAAAAATATTAACCTCTTATCACGAGGTAAGAATGTTCCCATTATGTACCTCCACTCACTACATATTGTATCACAATTGGGGAGCCTTCTCCCATCTTACATTGTCTCCTCCCCCTTTCCGGTGTTTACCTCTGCAACTACATTCAGTGGTCCATTGTTTTTTCTGGAGCGCGACCCATGTTGACCCAACCCCAGTCATCATATCCGCGTGGTGACGGTCGTTCTCCACATGCCTGAAAATGTGGTTGCCTATAGCAACCCATGTTTGAGAGTTGTACTTGTTTCCCATTTCTCCGATATACTACACTATTGACGCTCCTGGTGCTCTTTTTGTCTCCTTTTGTTACCTGTACCTGGGTTTCCAAACCTGAAATTCATCTACCAGACCTCCCAGAATGCCCAACAAATAAGCAGTTCAGCCTCCCCTGCTAAAGAGGCCTTTTGAGTCCACCCCCACCCCGCGCGATGCTTTGTTCCAGTCACAGCACTGACGAGTTTGTTAGACGTTGTGCGCTCCACAGTTACTACGCGGTGAGGTAACTTGTGTGCCGGGAAAGTACAGTCAGCCATGTATTTGTTGATTAAAAGAAAGCACAGCTGTTTGTTGGCTTGCTGCTCCAACTGCTGCCTGATTGCTGCCTCTTTATTGTGCACTAATTGCTACCTGACAAGGCGTATGTTTTCGGCTTGTTGCTTTCCATGTGGAACAGCATTAATAAGACCTAATGAGACCTTGTAGTATCACCTGATACCTGAGAGACCCGCTGTGCTCCTTGTGGACCTCAGAATTGGTTACGAGTTGCTCTGCACGGATGTTAGACTTGCGTCCTCATGTTTTTACCTCAGAAATAAGTAGGAGTTTGTTGTGTTGCAGTTGCGAAGTTGTGCTGGGAAATCAGTGGTTGTGTACAGTTTATGGCGCCAGACTAACTGGAACTCACAGTGGGGAATTATTAAAGTGTTTGTAACCTTGCCGCTCAGGGTGATCTGTGTCTCTTTTGTAGCACACAGTGCGCCTCTTATATTAAAATAGAAAAATCACACAGCTGTCCCTTTATGGCATGTGTGGTTGCCTTGAACCTGATCTTTAGGTAGACCTCTTTAATACACAGGGCAGGTTTTCTGTAAGGACGTCATAGGCCAATGCCGCCTAGAGGAGTTGCTGCCAGTGGCGTATCTAGAGGGGTACAAGCGTGGCTCGTGCCATGTGCCCCTGTGCCTCCCCATCACTTGAACCTCGGATCCAGTTAATTCTGTTATTAAGGGAACATGGCTACTTAATTCATATATAAATACAGAGGGGCTGCAGCACACAACAGGAAAACAGTGACAGGGGCTCTTGGTTACGTTTTAACGCGTTTAAGCTCACCAACTGCGCCAAAGTGTCCCTGATCTGATGAGTCCTACTATAACCAGGCAAAAATGCTAGTTTTTATCAGTGTTCTAGTGGAAACCATGCCAAAAGCCCAAGGGTCAACTAAATGGGAGAAATTAATTTATATATGCAGGTCAAACGTGGCTATTTAATTATTTTATCTTGACGCACCTGGCTATTTAATTTGGTTACCACATCACATCATTGAATTAGCT
Organism: Hyperolius riggenbachi; assembly: GCF_040937935.1. NCBI lineage: Eukaryota > Metazoa > Chordata > Amphibia > Anura > Hyperoliidae > Hyperolius > Hyperolius riggenbachi. The sequence goes on along the minus strand of NC_090651.1, from coordinate 30,237,894 downwards.
GTAATGGTGAAAGGAAAGGTTAGTGTTAGGAGTGGAGAGAAGGAAGGTTAGTGTTAGGAGTCGAGGGGAAGGTTAGGACCGAAGTGGGAGGTTAGTGTTTGGTGTTTAAGAGGAGAAGGTTAGGGCTGGAGTAGGATAGTGTTAGATGTTAAGAGGGGAAGGTTAGTGTTAGAATAGAGTACAGAGAGGGAATAAGATGAGTTATTTCCCAAAAAAGTATAGATAGAGGTGAGGTTAGTGTTAGGTGTAAATAGAAGGGGTGTTAGGTTTAGAAAGGGTTAGGTTAGTGTTAGGTGTAGGTAGGGTTGATGTTAGTGTTAGGTGTAGGTAGGGTTGATGTTAGTGTTAGGTGTAGGTAGGGTTGATGTTAGTGTTAGGTGTAGGTAGGGTTGATGTTAGTGTTAGGTGTAGGTAGGGTTGAGGTTAGTGTTAGGTGTAAGTAGGGTAGTGATTAGTATTATAGGATAGGGAGGAGGGGAGTTAGCGTTAGAAAGCGATGGTAATAGTGCCACACAAATTCCCAACACTAATTCTTGGGGTATCTGAATATCATTCCTAATACTTAGACAATAGCGATCTGAATTTTTACATGGACACAAAAAATGACTGCCTGCACTGTGTAACAGGTCCACTTTAAATTCTGTTTAGGTACGCGAGCATTACTAATCTGACGTAGTGGCAATAAACTGTTTGCACACAGCAGATCGCAGCGCCTGGCAGTGCAGAAGGTTATGGGATGCTAATTAAGCGGCACGATGAGCCATATGAAGATGGGGAGGGGGGGCCGAGAGACGGGAGCCGCTAAAACAAAAGCGACAACAGCTCTGTTTGTTGACAGATGCAGCAGCCGCATATTCAGTAATTGGGTAATGGTGTAAACATTGGCAATTCGGCAAATCCCAGGGCGTATTGGGAACAGAAGGCAAGCTGAAATCAAGGGTATAAACAGTCCCGCCCCCTTTCACAACACCCACAATCCTCTGCCTGAAACTGTTCCTAAGATTTCCAAAGTGTAAAAGAGACAGAGAAAAGTCCAGCCTGAAATTATTATTACCGGGAAGCTTGGCTGAGCCGCGCTGCCTGTCTAATTAGCTGGTGCCCCATCTGGAGACCTTCGTTAGTGCGGCAGTCCCCGCTTCTGAAGGCAGCCGCGGCGGATCGAGGAGCGCCTTGTCTTGTCTCACCTTCCGTGCCACCTCTTGACAGCTGTTTCAACATGTAAGGTTAAGTTTAGCAGTTTGCTCATTTAACCACAAACCCACATAACACAACAAAGACAGACGAACGCGCTGATCGCTGCCGATCTGGATAATTAGGCTGGTTATTCCCAGGTTGGCGGAATTCTGCAGCTTTGTTTGCAAAAATTAATTTGACTTTTTGCGGAGGAGAAATTAGCTACATGTGACATGGAGCAATCGCCGCAGGACGTTCAAGGACTTCATTCAAGAACTCAGATTTGGAGATCAGGTGGTATGTGCGCTCCTCAACACAATTAATAAAGCTTCACAATGAAATGCAACTAAGTGGATCAAAAGTTCACAGTACAATACATTTAGGTGGATCGCTATACAATTGGGTGCGTATTGACACCCTGCAAAGTATGTAGCTGTTTCAGTACAGCGCTCAACACCAGCCTTGGTAAGTCTCAAATTCCCACAACACACTTCCTTGGCATAAATTACATGAACAAGAGTCCAGAGTCCACTCTGAAGTCTGCAATCTCAGGTCTCCAATACAGATAATAGGCATCACGCTCACCAGATTTGATGGCTGACTAGTTACGATCAGCATAGATAGCATATGATAGATGACATCTCACTTTCCTTTAGCCTTCTCCTTGTATGTTCCTCAGAATAGAAAACAGCAGTACATAGCATAATACTGTTTCAAAAGCGGGTACAACACACCTTCACCCATGCAAATGATCACCCGTGTGATATATGGCATATACACCTCAACCCCGGTGCATAAAATTGTTAAGGCTGCGGGCTCACCAGATCTGAATGCTGATCAAATGACAAACCAGCTCTCTGCACTTAACCACTTGCCGACCAATGGATTTTTCACTGATCGGTGCTGCGGGGGCTCTACAGCCCGCAGCACCGATCAGGAGTGCAGCAGGGCGATCAGACTACCCCCCTTTTTTCCCCACTAGGGGGATGTCCTGCTGGGGGGGTCTGATCGCCGCCGGCCATCTGCGTTTTGCGGGGGGGGCTTCTCAAAGCCCCCCTCCGCAGCCATTTCCGCCCTCTTCCTCCTTACCTCCCTCCCTGCCTCTCTCCGTAATGCGCAGGACGGAGTTCCGTCCTGCGCATTGAAGGATAGGCTTCAGCCTATCATATGCCGGCGATCCCCGGCCAATCAGAGGCCGGGGATCGCCGATCTGCCTTACGGCGCTGCTGCGCAGCAGCGCCGTATGATGTAAACAGCGGGGATTTCTTCCCCGCCTGTTTACATTTTGCCGGAGAGCTGCGATCGGCGGCTCTCCGGCTGTTCACGGAGACACTCTCCGTGAACTGACATGGAAAGGCCGCTCGATCGAGCGGCCGTTTCCATGGTAACCCGCAGACGACCAGTTTACGCCAATCGGCGTTAGCTGGTCGTCAAGAGGATAAACATTCAAGTCCTCTCCTCTGGCAGAATCTTCTCCCCAGTTTGTAGAAGACCAGCCCCACTGTCCTTGACTCCAGTTCAGTGTTCTCCTGGACATTCAGCAACACTTTGGAGTCAAGGACAGTGGGGCTGGTCTTCTACAAACTGGGGAGAAGATTCTGCCAGAGGAGAGGACTTGAATGTTTATGTGCAGAGAGCTGGTTTGTCATTTGATCAGCATTCAGATCTGGTGAGCCCGCAGCCTTAACAATTTTATGCACCGGGGTTGAGGTGTATATGCCATATATCACACGGGTGATCATTTGCATGGGTGAAGGTGTGTTGTACCCGCTTTTGAAACAGTATTATGCTATGTACTGCTGTTTTCTATTCTGAGGAACATACAAGGAGAAGGCTAAAGGAAAGTGAGATGTCATCTATCATATGCTATCTATGCTGATCGTAACTAGTCAGCCATCAAATCTGGTGAGCGTGATGCCTATTATCTGTATTGGAGACCTGAGATTGCAGACTTCAGAGTGGACTCTGGACTCTTGTTCATGTAATTTATGCCAAGGAAGTGTGTTGTGGGAACTTGAGACTTACCAAGGCTGGTGTTGAGCGCTGTACTGAAACAGCTACAAGAACTCAGATTTGTTTGAAAAATGGGGTCTGTTTTTTAATAAAATACTTTCTTAGTCGCCTGACATAAACAATGCAACATTCCTGCCCACAGTAGGGGCAGTTTATGGTTCCTATGGATTAGTCACGGTTTGTTTTGGGTGGCCGTTCCTTATGAGCTGAGCACCAGGGAGCGTATGTATTGCTACGCCGCCGGTGAGTTGGGCCCAGGGTGAGCCGAATGGCAGCTCTCCCTGTTGCCGCTCAAATGCCCGATGGCGTCAAATACTATTCCTACTTTGAGACTTGGTAACTCTGAGGGAGATGTAATTTGGGGTCTGTCGATCAACGGAACCCCGAATTAGCCTTGCGCGGGGTGTGCACTATAGCATCAGTGCAATAACGGTGCCCAGCTCAGGCGCACCAATAACCAAAATAAGCTGCTTCGTTTCAGGGAAGCCATTGCTGCTGCACTTTCCTGCTTCTCATTGGTGTTTTTTGGTGCAAAACAAACACACTCACACTCTCTGCTGACATTTAACCCTACGGTGATGCCTCCCTGATGCCTTAAAGATGCCCATACATCTAGTGATGTAGGCAGACCGACCATGAGACAGATCGGAGAGAGATCTGTTGGCTGCCCATACACCGCAGGCCAATGCCTGATTGATTTTAGCATGACATTTCTCAGGAATTGGTTTCACACCACCACCGATTCTGCCTGGCTGCCCCCCAAGCATGAGCATTGTGAATCTTGCCAATCCAGCTGTGCCGACTCTTCTATTGTCTCTCCCAAGCGCCACGTCACATCAAGCCAACACCTCGTGGTGGTGCAAACAGCACGTGGCGCGTGTGATGTCACACGTGCCTGATGGCGCTCAGGGGAGACCGCGGAGGAGACCAGGAGACACCGCAGCTGGACAGGTAAGATTTGCAGTGCACAACACTACGAGGATATTTACATTTTGGTGGACAGCAGCCAGGAGTCCGTCACATTTGTCCGCCCTAAAATCAGTTGAATCGTCAATTAGCCATGCTTGTTGGCATGCGGATGGCCAATCAGGCCACATCATTGGTAGATATGGCCAGCTTTAGCCAGCCACCTGCTTCCCACCCACACACACACCCCCAGATGTTAAGCCATTGTGAATAGGGATGATACATTTTTATGCTAATATATGCATCTTAAAAAATTTTACCTGTCAGCGCTCCTCCCTTTCTTTTTCCAATAACTTAATCACTACTAATCACAGCGTAATGATCTATATCTTGTTTTTCTTGCCACCAATTAGGCTTTCTTTGGGAGTTACAGTATGCCAAGAATTATTTTTTCCTAAATGCATTTTAACATGAATAATAAGAAAAAAAAATTATAAAATGCATTATTTTTCAGTTTTTGACCATTATAGTGTTAATAAAACATTCTACTGTGGATAAAAGCCACACATTTTATGTGCCCTTTTGTCCCGGTTATTGCAGCGTTCAAAAAATGTCCCTAGTACAATGTATGGCGCCAATATTTCATTTGGAAATAAAGGTGCATTTTTTCAGTTTTGCGTCCATCACTAATTACAAGCCCATAAATTAAAAATTAATAGTTATATACTGCCTTGACATAAATGTTTAAAAAGTTCAGTCCCTAAGGTAACTACTTATATATATTTTTTTTAATATAATTTTTTCCCCCCTTTTATAAATAAAAAAAGAAGTTTGGGTATTATGGGAGGGTGTGGGAGGGAAATAGTTAATTATATCAGTCAAGTGTGGGGATTTTTATTAAATAAAAAGCAATTTTGGTGCAATATACTATTTGGCCACAAGATATCCTCAGTCGTCATTTCCGATTCACGTACGTAAGCACGTGAATCGGCAGTAATCCGTGGCTGTGTAACACAGGAAGATACAATGAATGCTGGCGTCTCGTAGACGCTGGTATTCATTGAATCGGGGACTTAGATTTATGAATGGGACCTGCGGTCCCATTCATTAACTTCCCCTATAAGCAGCGGTAACGGCGGTGCACACGCGAACGGGAGCGATCGGCGGCTGCATGCCGCTGCAGACTTGTTTTCACGGCCCTGGTGCATCCTGTCTTTTTTCCAGGGCCGTGAATGTACTGCACGTCATGCAGTAAGTAGTTAAACCTAGGTGGGGCGTGATTGGTCCATTTTCAAGCTGCATATATTTGCATGAAAATGTACATAATCCTGCATGAACTCGGAAATATTTGCATCTCATTGATCTGTAACTGTAACAAAGAATCTAAGCCTCCCCATTAATGTATGGCTAAACGTTTAGAGCAGAGACGAAGTTCAGAGATGAGCTCCACTCTAAAGCAGTAGTATAGGCTGTGAGCATTTGGGCATCACAGAGCTCCTGGCAATGATACCTTACTGGGTTTCATACTTAGAGAGCAGTATATAGGCATGGTCAATGAGATACAAGTAATTCCAAGTTGATGTGGAATTTTTCGTTTTCCTATGCAAATGTAAGCAGCTTGTAAATGGACCAATCGAATCCCACCTTGGCCTCGATTCATAAAAGTGAGTGCAGCAGCTCAGAGATGGGCGGGAAATTACCGCTAGCAGTTAATGAGGGTTTTTCAGTGAATTCATTAAAAAAAATTCCAAGTGCGAGGTGATTGCGATAGCAGTCGGTAAGTGTGCGGTGTGGTGCGGAAAGCTGTCAGTATAATTTGTAATTTGCCAAGTGCGGTAGTTTGCCGCTGACTTCCTAATGACAAGGTGCATGCTGGTTAGAAGTGGGCAGTTTTAGACACACGTGACTCATTTTTTACAAAGTATAAATTATTATTATATTTTTATATATATATATATATATATATATATATATATATATATATATATATATTCTTATAAATTATCTAACTCTGTACGATTTCTAAAAACCTGGATGATATTACAACCACCCTTCCTCCTCTGTATCCTTAAAAAATTCCATAACATTAAAATGAAAGGGTTCTATTTGTCACCTAAAATGCCACTGTGTAGAGCAAACTCGCCAGGTCTTTGTTGGCGATAACCACATGTTGTTTATCGCTTCTTTAATCCCCCTTTTTATTTCATGAATACACTTCATTCAGTTTACCGACACAAACAATGTTTGCATTACTGCACTATTACCGCATGCGGTAAAACGTGCGTTAAATTTTATGAATCCACTATCAACAACTTACCATGTGGTATTTTACCGCTTGGCCGATAACGCATGCGGTAATGCTTTATAAATCGAGGCCCTTGACTTCATTCGATTGGCACAATTTCAAGCTCTGTATATTTGCATAGAAAAGTTGCATAATTCAGCATCAACTCAAAGTTATTTGAAACTCATTGATCATCCCTAGTAGCGTGCTCGGTTAGGCTGTCTGACATAGTTGAGATTGCAGTTGAGTAGTTCTGTGTCATTGCTTAGTTGTTAGAAAAAAAATCATTTATTTTTCGATTGCTGTTTTGCAGATCACCCAGTTGGACCCCAGCAGATCTCTCATGGAACTTAAGTTGTACCCTCAGGAAACACTTTTCCTGGAAGCCAAGGAATAAAACGTCTACAAAGCGGACTGTGACAACAGTGGATGAGGTTCTGCATTATGGGATGAGGGGAACGCTCCTCTGTCACCTCCCTGGGCCTGCAGTGCTGCCGCACCGCCAGGACTAGAGAGCCTCACTGACAACCACGATGGAGAGACTTCCACCTGAGCAGTACACCACCTCAAATATCAAACACACATTGCCTGTCATCCAACTTCTGATCGGATGAGTGCACTATCTCAACACCAAAGGTGGTTCTGTTAGAGAGGGTCTGTCTTACGAAATGTCTTATCCACCAATCAGTTTGCAGGAAGCTTGAAAAATTTCTGATATTCTTGATTTTCTAAGCCGTCACTTTTCAGAGCTGCATTTTCCCATAGAAATAATTGGCTTCAGTCTCAGCTGGTCTGTGATGTCCACTATAAGACCTTCTATCCTATCTGCCTCTCTGTATCCCTAAACCTATTCATGTTTTTTTCCCATAAATATGACATGCAGCTTTTCTTTTCCTTGTAATTTGCTTTTGAATATCTCTAAAAACAGCCGTTTCTGTGACTTGAGTCATAGAGTGAGCTAAAGTGGAAGTTTAGTAGGTGTTTTTGCAGTTCCAGCTGTGTTAATGAAGAGCAAATGCTTAGAACCAGATCTGGCTAGTCATTCTTCTCTCCAGCTCGCTCTTTTGTCTCTGAACTTCACAGTCAAACAGCCTCTCTCTTCGTAACTGACTCGTTCCAGGGAACTGACTAGACTTGTTCCAGGGAACTGACCAGAGAAGATTTGAGGAATGTTAAAATGTTTGTAGCTAATAAATCGGCAGTACAATTTTAAAATTGTAATTTTGATGCCATGGCCAGTCCTGTCGATCATCCTTTAGTTTTCGTGAAATCTCTCATCGCTTCCTGCCATCTCTCCCCTGCTATAAGCCTTGCTTTTAACATTAGTCTCACTACCACTCCCCTACCATGATATAGCTGCACCGTATTCATTGCTGGAGTTTGAAATGCCCCATAGGAGGAATGGCCAGACATGGGCTGCTTTGGTCACGCTGATGGTTGACCAATCATTTCTAGGGAAATTAGTAGCTGTGGATATAGCGGACTCTGTTTAATAGGGTCATTGGAAAACTTCATACTTTCACCAACATGATGGATGAGACATTTCAAGAAATGACAGATCTTCTTGAAATATCGCCCAATTGCTGAAAGGGGGTTGATGTGTTCTCCATAATGATGCTGATTATCTGTATTCCCTTCTGTTGTCTACCTAATCATCCAAAACAATGGAGGATGCATGCTTTAAAAGAATTAGATGTTCACCTAAATTGACAGTTATACCATGTAAGGATTTCGGTGCATTGTCACTTGCTGTGCTCATTGGAGATGCCTCCTGTAATATGTATTCACTGCCTAAAAAAAGAAGGGTCGAAAGTTACTAAAGACCGTCTTTACCTGCCACCTCAGAGGTCTTCTGCTGCTTCAGTGGGCTCATCATGGGCACCTAATGTACATAGGGTGCCTGGTGGGTACACAATAACAGCAGAATATGACCAAGAAGAACGTATATGCTCATGATTACTGGTAGCCATAACTTAACCATGCTGAAGAACGGCTACTCTTGAATCTCGGTGAGAAATATTGTATGAAGTCTAGATGCCTGGCAGAGGACCTTATGACTAGATATCCATTGACCAGTCTCTATGCTTGTGTCAACTTTAGAAAAAAAATCAAAAATTCCTGCCTTTGTTTACCACCTGTCTGCTGCACAGAAAGTGACGGAAAATCCATAAAACGGGCGTAAACGATAAATGACTTGGCCAAGATCATCGTTTATGCCCACTCCATTATAAACAGGAAGAAAAATTGCTTGGGTTCCATTCTGAACTACCAATGACGAGACAGGACAACATTACTTTGGCCTATAATTCTCCTTTGAAAAGCAAACTTATGAAAATGGCGGGAGGCTTAATCTTAACGTGCTTAAACCTTGTTCATCATATTACGGACTCCACAAGTTGTACGTTGTACCGTTGTACTGTACGTGCTTGGGTCCCGGAAAGTGCAGATACTCAGCATCACTGTACTGTGAAGTTTATCCCCTTACTGCAACTGTTTTGTTCCCCCCAATACACAAACCAGCTTCACGAACGATTGTAATAATTTTAAACTTTTTGTTTTGTTTTGGAAAAAGTACGGACAACCAACAAAAACCTCCCGTTAGAAATTTGGACTTGACTTGGTCTTGTTTCGTAGGATTAATCTGCAAAGTTCTGTGCTCACAGCAACCAGTCAGATTGCATGTTCCATTTCTTCGAATACCATGAACGGTAATCTTCTTGCTGCGGACCACAAGATTAGCAGATTAGCACCTTTCACAAAAAAATAGCACATCAGAAACGTAAAGAATTCAGTGTTGAGTAGAGGTTTCCCCCGTTGGGTTACCAGTATTACGGCTTTTATTCACGTTGCCTGATACTTCGAAGAGATGTGAGGGTTTATTTGAAGAATATATTTTGTTCGAAATGCTAGTTTTATTTATTTCTGATTTCATCTTTTGGTTCCAAACCTCGTTCATGTTTTTTAAAAAAGAAAAATTGTTTTTTTTTTAGGCTGGGGAGGTGAGGGTGAGTTTCTTTGCAGTGCGTGCCTCTTAAGTATATGCATGATGTGAATATTTATCTCTGAATAAACAGACCAACACCAGATTTATTGAAATCTTCCCAATATTTCACAGCGGTTCCATTTTACAACCAATGAGGATATTCAGTTGTGATCTCTAAAGAGTACCTGTGGTAAAGATGCCAAGCGGACACATTGAGGTATAAATGAACGTTTTTTGAGAAAGGAACCGCAGATATCGCTGAGATGAGGTTCTGACAGCAATATGGCTGCATCCATTGCGCATGGACAACATGCTTCCTCTTCTCTGGATTTAAATGTGGCCACACAGCATACAAATTTTTTAAAAGATCTTTTCAGTTCAAAAATTGCAATCAATTTTTTTGGACTGATTGTAACATTTCAAAAATCTGACCAGTGTACCATACACGTGTCCAATTTTTCACCATATATGAAAAGATTGAAATTTCAGAAAAAAATTGCTTGAGTTTGTACAGCAAGTAATTGACAATCTACCCAGCACCATTCAATTTTCATAAAAATTGATCAGAAAAATCCAACACTCCCGATCTTCTTTTATGTAATAATAACTGGAAATTCGATCAGATTTCTCTAGAACGAATTAAAAAAAAAAAAAGTTTGATTTTTCAGGGCAACTGAACATTTTTATCGAAGTGCCATAAAATTTGATTATTTTATTGTATGGTGGGTGGCCACCTTAAGAGTGTAATGTATACATGACAAGTCTATGACGATGAGACCTGTTTCTCTTGTCCATCAACATTTTGAAGAAAAAGTTGGTGAATGTGTGGAAATTGGCTTCTAAAACATAATTTGACCTTCAGCTAAGTAAAAGTAATAAGAACGGTATTACATATTAGCATACAATGTATTTACATTGCCATCTATTTACCAGGTACATTTTAAGGTATTAGGCTTGTAGGCGAGACCTCTAAGATTAATGGTGCCTTGAAAAAGACTGGCTGGGATGTTTTTTCCCCGACAACGTTCTCAATTGTAAGTCTATGTTGGACCTCAGTATAGCCTCAGTCTGCAGTCAGAAGAATATCAGTACCATTAAAAATACTTCTAGATGTAGATCTGTGCTAGGGAAGTCAGTGTACATTTGATAAAGGTGCCCATTTAAAAAGGCCACAGGGATAGCGTTAGTAGAAAATCATTACATTTACCACTATTCTACGATCTCATGCATATAGTAAAATATCGGTAATATTTATAGATATTTTACTATTACCTAAACTCTTTCTTTACTCTCACACAGAGCCCTCCATTGGTGTTACCTAACCTTGACTTTTAAACTCCCCATGGGCACCTAATCTTATTAATCTCCCCCATACCCCTGGGGACACCTAACCTTGTCCCCCTTGGCGCCTAGCCTTAACACTTCCTGAACACCTTACCTTAACCTTGTTTAGCGGGCGCCCTTTTCAACAGGATGTATCTTGTGTCCTTTTCAAATGGTCTGGGGAGGGGTACCTTACATTGTTCAGGCAGATGACAAGGACCTGAAGGTGGTGGCTAAATATATCCAGACAATGCTCAATGCCGCCTTTGTTCATTCTACTTCACCATACATACTTTAAGATAAACCAATCCGCAACCCAATCCCCCGCCCCACACCCAACACTTGCCTCTGAAAAGCCACAAAACGCTCAAACCTCCCAATAAATTCGACCCTCAAATGTCCTCCAATACCTCTTTGAGCCCTCACCACTACCGTGCAGAACATGCATTTGAAGCATATGGGAGGGAACAGTATACAGTGGAAGAACGTCCGCAAAGTTGTAGGTACTTCTCTGGATAAAGTTGATCCTCAAATGTCCTCCGATACCTCTTTAATCCTCCACCACTACCGTGCAGAACATGTATTTGAAGGAATGGGAGGGAACAGTATACGTTGGAAGCATGTTCACAAAGTTATAGGCACTGCTTTGGATGCCGGCATCAGTCCTCACATCTCCTCAGCAGATTCTGACTTCTTGTGAGAGCCGTTAAGATGTAGTAGCGTGTGTGTGAGGAGTCAGAAGCTGCAGGGAAGCTGGAAGGACAGCTGTTGGAACCTGAAGAGGTAGATATAACTTAAATGCGCACTCTGCACCCCCACACTCTTCCAGTGCACACTCTCCATAAGGTGTTTGAGGGACGACAGAAGCAGAATTTCAAACACGACCCTTGGATAAGCCAACCACCTCACAACTTTTAACCCATTTTTAGGTACAAAAAAATGTTGGCTTATTTGTTAATATTTTCAGTATTTCTGTATAGCGAATACTTTTCTTTAATTTCTTTACAGAGTATGTTGAACAATTTATATAGCACTTCCTGTAATTTTTTGATAGTCACACACTGATGTCTTACAACATTGTAAGGACAACTTTGTGCGGTGGAAGCCAACTATCCTTCTAGTATGCTTTTGGAGGAACCTACAACGCTTTGACTTGAATTTAGGACCTTAAAGGAAACCTTAGTCCATGAAAAAAGATTAAAAACAGGGCGAGCAGGCATATGTGATAGGCTGTCCTCCTTTGTCCTTCATTTTCAACCCGACCCTCCAAAGCTACGTCCTGGTCGGGAAGGCGGTAAAGACGGGTGCTGCCCAGCGATGCACTGGGCAGCCAACTACGTAGTGCGCATGCACAGATTGCTCCCGGCCTTGTGATCAAGGACGCATGTTAACGGGCAGTGCCTGGGCGTTCTTCACCAACAATGTGCTGTTCACAGTGCCCACCAACAATGACCAAGAGGTAGCTTCAGTGCACGAAAAACGGAGGAGAACAGGGTATCGATGGACATAAGGAGAGCCCACCACACATGCCTGCTCCCCCCATTTTAATTTTTTTCATGGACTAAGGTATCTTTTAAGCCAATATGATATCCACCATGCTCAGTCTACCATTATGAAGTTAGAGTTCTAAGTTACTACAAAGGACACTGCTGGGTCCTCTTAAAGGAATACTGTAGGGGGGTCGGGGGAAAATGAGTTTAACTTACCTGGGGCTTCTAATGGTCCCCGCAGACATCCTGTGCCCGCGCAGCCGCTCACCGATGCTCTGGCCCCGCCTCCGGTTCACTTCTGGAATTTCAGACTTTAAAATCTGAAAACCACTGTGCCTGCATTGCTGTGTCCTCGCTCCTGGTGACATCAGTGGGAGCGAGGACACTGCAACGCAGACGCAGTGGTTTTCAGACTTTAAAGTCTGAAATTTCAGAAGTGACCTGGAGGCGGGGCCAGAGCATCGGTGAGTGGCTGCGCGGGCACAGGATGTCTGCCGCGTACCATTAGAAGCTCCGGGTAAGTTTAACTCATTTTACCCCAACCCCCTACAGTATTCCTTTAAATCTACTTTCTCGGGTTAGCTATCTGCATTCCCCAGCACCGCTGGATTTTTTTGTATAGCAGATGGCTCTTATGTCATGTGAAGGGCCTCTTTTCACTTGTGATGCGGTATGGGAATTTCAAGTCCAATAAGCTGGAAAGTTATTGCATATTCCAATAAAATGTTTGAAGAAACAATATGATAGTGATGCAAGACACAACAGCAGAGCAATTAGGAGGAAGAACAATGTTCTTGAATTTAGAATGAAATTAGTCTCACAATAAAAATGGTATAGAAACAGGTTCTTCCTAACCATTTTGTAGATGTAATAATAAGAAACATAATATTTTTGTCCATTCAAGGTTTTGGCCATTAAAGGAGGATCCACCAGTTTCTACTTTTGAAACTCTACATATTGCCTTTTTTACTACTGAAATCAGTTTTGACAAAAAAAAATCTTTTAAATCATTTATTTAATAAAAACAATTATCATTTTTGTCTGTTAGATAAAGTTTGTATTTATCCAACTCTAATAACTCTTATTGTCCCCTACACAAATTTGATAGAAAACACAGTTTTAATAAAAGATTAAACTTTGCTGACTCCAGGTCAGTTTGGGCAGCTGAATGGATGCTTGTGGGGGGGGGATGCAGGCATTGGAGTTGACTTAACTCTGAACACCTGACCATAATACTTCGTTCTTGATAAGAGAACCATGTAGTATTGTAGAAAAAGGATCAGCACAACACTCATACAAATAGCATACAAAAATGAAGATAATGTGGCAGGTTTTGCAGTCCTTTCACTGAAGGTATCCTTTAAGGTCGGTTTTACAGTGGATAGGTGCGGCATGCGCACACCGCATCGCTCCACAGATATGAGCCTTCATATGACCCTGCACCATGGGGCAGCAACAGTGTCATATGCAAAGGCCCGCCCCCGGCTAGTGACATACTCCCTGCTGGGCATTAAGTATGTCACTGGGATCCCCGTCGGTTCACTTATGCGCATAGTACCACACTCCTGCATGCACACTGCTGTGTGGTAAGCACTGATCATGTGTTAACATGCTGCAGACTTTGATACTTCCTTTGCATTGTGCTACTGGCGATTGCGATGCTTCTTTTGCATTGCACTAACTGTGCAAGTCTCCATAAACATGCATGACCCTTGGGGTGGGGAAGAGTACTGCGGTGTAACACAGTGTACAAGGGGCCTTAATGTTAGAAAAGTGTGAGTTTTCTGGATTTACGCCCATGGTTGTAATTAAATGAGCAAGATCTGCCTAACCAGGTCAAGAAGGTAGTTTGGGTGGTTACAGAAGGGATATGTGTACATTGGCAGATTTCCTACTCATCGAATCATACCAATCAACGCTTCTATGCAAATTCCAGTTACTACCTTGACAGACCTAGAGTATTTTGTCTGTTCCTGTACTTCAATCCCAATCATTGTTTGTAATAGGAAAATGTAGCCTTGACCTATAAAGTCTACACACCCTAGATGACGTTTGGCCAGGGCGGTTATTTGATGATGTCATTTAGTAGTCTGCCATAGTGGATGACTAGGTGATGAAAAAGCATATTGTGGTCGTACTCCATGGTCTTCCTGTCCTGTCCACTTAACGTACCTACAGTATACAGTGCTTGTTAACCACAATGGTGCCCTAACGATTGAGCAACAGTCATTAAGGTCGACATTAAGAGAGGTTGTACAAGCCTTTAGGATCCATATAAGCTCAAAATATGATGTAGCACCTGTTAATATTGCTGAACCACTATATAGAACTGTGAGCCATTGAACTTCATAGGCCAGGGCTAAACTCCCAACCAACTGGCTTTAATTAAAGACATATAAAGGTATACCAGCTCAGTTTTCGACATGTGTGGCACTTTCCTATTGCTGTGTGGCTTTACACTGTTTATCTTTAAATGCTGGCTTTGCTAGAAGATCAACCTAACTGCTGTTGAAGAATGAAAAGACCCACCACCAAGAAGATTATCGAAAGCTAGACCTTGAGACCTCTGGGACAGAACTGCTGTAATCGAACATTTGGCTAATCTATCTACAGTGTGACTCCTTGATTGCAGCCACTGAGGGAACATTCTAGTTCTGCTGACCTCTGTCCTTTAGCCCATCTCCTTCAAGGAACTGCACAATTTGTCTGGTGAAGTTTTTCAATTGCTTTTATTTGTTGCTTTTGGCTTTTGGTGTGACTTGACCCTTCCCTCTGTTATTATTTTGTCTTCTGTGATGACCCTGTCCTCTGCTGTCCATGTTATGATGACTTCCATTACAGTGAGGGATCCTACGGCTGGGTTGACCAGGTGTCATGGACCTTTGCAGCTGGGCAGATCAATGTGAAGAGAGAGAGAGAAACTGATTAATAAAAAAGTCTTTGTAGTCACTAACGTGTCAATTTTAGCATTGAGTTGACAAACTGTAAGTATACATTTTGTTAGAGTATATCGTGCAAAGAAGTTAGTATATATTTGTAAGACAGCTTTACAGGGTTTATACATGTCAGTATGTTGATGAAACTGAGAAAACCCACATCGATGCAAGAAAAATAAACGCCAGTAAATAATCTCTGAGGGGTAATGAAACCTGGACCTCAGTTCTGAAACCGAAAAGTGGAGGGAATTAATCAATTTTAATGACTGTCTCAGACCCTGTGCTACACCTTCTACCCTCTGTCTCAACTTTTAAAGCTACCTACTGTGCATAAACTACATGGCAAAAAAGTGCTTAGTCCAGCTTGTATCTGGATCTTCTCATGAACTTGAGGTGGTTTGTCCTCTGGTTCTATAACAGTAACCTTGTACCTAGTGTGGAAGTTGTATGAACTCTAAAGCAGTGCTGTCCAACTGCAGTCCTCAAGGGTCGGGATCCTCACACATTTTTTGGCACAGCTCAAATTAATTGATGGGACTAAATCAGGAAAGGTGTGAGTCATTAAGTAGAACACCTTTTTCTGTCCATCCTAAATGCTGGCATGGATGTGGTCCTCAAGGACTGGAGT
This sequence comes from Hyperolius riggenbachi, assembly GCF_040937935.1. Lineage (NCBI taxonomy): Eukaryota > Metazoa > Chordata > Amphibia > Anura > Hyperoliidae > Hyperolius > Hyperolius riggenbachi. The sequence goes on along the minus strand of NC_090651.1, from coordinate 30,222,158 downwards.
GCATGGACCAACAAAGAAAGAATGCTAATACAAGCAGATATCAGCCCATCAGAGCACAGTGTTGCAATCAGGGCTGTGTAGTTGGTACAAAAATCATCCGACTCAGACTCTTCAGTTTATGAAACCTCTGACTCCAGGTACCCAAAATTGCTTAGATTCCGACTCCTTAGTTTAATACTTGCTAGGCTGCGGATTTGGTACTAAAATCATCCGACTCCTTATGTAACCACCGACTCCAGATAACCAAAATTGCTCCAACTCCTCATCTCAGACTCCAACTACGACTCCACAGACCTGGTTGCAATCATACCTCCATCTGTATTACAGTGATTTTTTTCAAGATGTGGGAATTACAAACCAAAGAAGAGTCCAGTGGCACCCATGGTCTTTTGCTGGACTCTGGCAGGTAATTACTTCGGAGCTGAAGCTAAAACAGCCAAAACAAAGAAAAGAAAACATGCAAAGGCACAATACAGTCTAAATGATTGTATTGAAAATATATTAGATATGCATGGATAAGGCATTATCAGTCTTATACACCACTGTACTTTGTTCAACAGGTCAGGGAATCCACCTCTTCCAGAACAATTTGATTTGGGGGAGGGGGGGGAAATCTGTTGAAACCTACTGTGTGTTCATTTTTTCATGTAGCCATAAACATTCGAACTCTGGTTACTTACATCCCTAGTTTACCATCTCAGATTTGTTATAGTCCGAAAGTGTCAATGACAATATTCATACAAATGTATTATTTAATGCAGCTATTCTAGAGACCTTTCCTTTGGAAAAGTTAGTCATATGACTAGGGATCCTCTAGAAAGCATGGAGCTGGCAGTATTAGGGGTGTGTCCCAGCTGATGAACAGCTCTCCCTCTATAGCTACTCCCTGTTCGGCTGAGAAATAAACCTTTTGTGAACACCAACGTACTCAAAGTGTACCCGAGCCAAAGCTCCAAGACCAAATCACATACTTGCTTAAGACGAGGGAAGCCTCTGGATCCTATAAAGGTCTCCTGCGACATCTACCAGGCCACTGTTGCCACTCCCGGACCCTTCAAAGATTACGGACAAGGTCTTATTGGTAATCTGATCAGGCCCACTCTCCAAGCACGAGCATGGCCTATGCCTGCGCAAGTACGGCCACACTTGCGCAGTAAGCTGTAGCCACTAGTGCACGAGTGGCTCCATGCTGCTGTGCAGGCGCAGCCATGCTCGTACTGCTGCGAGACAGCCGTGCTTGTGCCAGATAAGGAGCGCAGCTCCGATCAGCTGGACGGTCCCGGGCAGCTGAGGAGGACTAATGGATTCCAAAGGCTTCCCTCTTTTTTAGGTACATATGTGTTTATGAACACATGATCCTGCTTGGGTTCTCTGTAAGCAGATTGTTCTCGTCATGAGATCTGCTCTAGCTGCAGGTCTTTCCTGAAGAGTTAACTAGTTTGTACTGTCCTGCTTATCGGTAAATGTAATCATCGCCAGTCTGAAGCTCTTTACCCCCCTCCACAAATCCTCTGCTAGGACTCGGTCATTGCCATGAGAAAATGTCTATTCAGCAGAGGAAGAGGGGGAGCAGAGTGAAGAGACTAGGTAGAGAGCTTATTCTGGGCAGCGATAATTACATTAATGATTAGCAGAGTGGTACAAACTTGTACTGCTCTGCATTACTCTCCACTGATTGGCTAAGGGCAGTTCAGTGTGATGGTGCTGAAATACGATCTATGTTGTGCTCACATTTGTTTACAAAACAAGCTAGATATAACAGTGCAGCTTCTAGGAGCATAAAGAAAGAGTAAGGGAGGAAATTACACTTTAGGATTGGTGCAAAGTTGCAGCTATAATACCAATATTAAAAGTTTTAACCTTCGAAATGTCACCATTTTAAGTAATCCATATATGGGTTGAGTTGTTTGGATAGCCAATATTTGCATATCATTCTTTCTGCTGCTCTGCCTGTGTATCATACATTGAAACAAACATTACTTTATTGGACTATCCAGAAGCTTCCCTCTACTGAGGTAAGTACAGTATACTTACTTGTCGTCCCCGTTCCAGGTATTCTACCAACTGGTCAAATACGCCTTTGGGAGCCCGGGGTGCACTCAAGCATGCGCAGTATGGAGCAGCCTGTCTTTGTGGACATTAGTGCTTCCGGGGACTCTCAGATGCGGCACGATTGAATAGGGGACATTGCTGGAATGATTTGAGAGACAGAGAAGTCTCTATAGGATCCAGGGCCTTCACTCTCTATAGGTAAGTATCTGACTTTTGGGGTTTTTTTTGTTGGCATCACAACAGATTTGCATTATGTGCAAACGCGTAACATTTTAGCAAGAGGCTCGGGGTCCGGCTAGTTAAAGAGGTTAGGTGTAGATCTGGGAAGTTTCATGACATATTGGTAGAACTGCTCCCTAATATTAGGGATGCTTATTCTGATTCTGCGGAATTGAAATTCCGATCGGAAATCAACATTTCTGTTCAAAAATCTGATTTACCGCAACTCACTAACTTTATCCCATTCACAGGACTTGAAAGCATTGGACCAATCGGACAATGCAGAATTTTTCAGCAAATTGGATTACCACGGTAATTTTAGACTGATCACAAGATTCCAATTTTTTTGTGTAATTTTTTTGCAGTGTCTGATGCATGAAATACTCCTCAGAAGTTGGAAAATCGTAAATCTGTGAAATGGAAAATCAGAAATCGAAAAAAAAAATTTGCATTGGCAGAAATTGGAATTTCTGCAGAATCGGTGAAGATGTGAACGTTACCCAAATATCTGGTGCTGAAATGAAACGTATGCCTGACTTGCTGATGTGTAGTCCTCAAAAACAATGTACGACCGCTGGGCCACTTTCTATATGCTTGTGAACTAGTCTATAGAAATAGCTCGGCTATTGGGACAGGCTGTAGAGGTTATGGGTTAGATAGACCAGGAGGTAATTGGCATGGTTAGGACTCTTTATATCACTTGTGTCTGAGTCACTGCACAGATAGGGATTTAGTCTCTGCTACGGTGTCACTTATGAGGTTAAATACCAGAATCGCCCGTTTTTTTTTAAACACAAGATGGGCCTGTTCGATCCCCCTCCGGCCCCTCCTGAAATCTCAGGCTAGGCTAACCTGCAGGGTCAGAAGGAGTTTACTTTCTCAGAGGCCCGGCTCCTGCAGGTGGATGATCCGCTGTCACTGTGTCCCTAACTCCCAGCCAGGCCCTGGAATGTAAATCTCCCAATCCTCTTATACGGAACTTGTGTTTTCTCTGCAGGCTCCCATTCATGACGCAGATTATGCTTTACAGCCGGGCCGGCCTAATCCCTGTCACTAGTGTCACTTCTAAATAGACACAAGGAAAAAAACTGTCTAATCTGGAGCAACTTTATTGTCATTATTACCCTTTTTAAAGGAAATGTCATAAAAATGGATTAAAGGTCGCCCGAGGGCATTAAATGGGCCTAAATTAAAGTTTTAGCCAATTTCTCATGAAATGGGCATTAGAAGCTTGGGATAGTAAAGGAAAAATGACATCGCCGAGGAGTGCATGTCAGAGTGATCAGTAGTTCCAGGTAGTGGTAATCATACCAAACCGTACATAGCTATTCGTAATTGAAATTTAAATGAGGTCGGGCTTCTCTTGGCCAAGGGTGGGGTGAACTTACCCAATGCGTCAGCCTTAGACAATGCGCTCCATTCACATACTGCGTCACTCCCATGCTGCCTTCAACCCGGAGGAAGGAAGTATGGGAGTGACGCAGGATGTGAATGGAGCGCATCATCTAAGGCAGACGCATTGGGTAAGTTAATGCCCCTTTGGCCACGAGCAGCCCGATCTCATTTAAATTTTGATTCCAAGTAGCTACAGTACGTACCACTTGTTATGATCCAGGAACATACAGGTGAGACTCAAAAATTTAGAATATTGTGCAATTTATATTCAGTAAGTCAACTTAAAAGGTGACACCAATATATGAAATAAACTCATTACATGCAATGCGAGATATTTCAAGCCTTTATATGCAGGACTGTGGAGTCGGTACAAAAATCCTCTGACTCCTCAGTTTATGAAACCTCCAACTGCAGGTATCCAAAATGGCTCTGACTCCTTAGTCTACTTACCAGGGCAGTGGATTTTGTACAAAAATCATCCGACTCCTCAGTTTATGAAATTTCCGACTCCAGGTGCCCAAAATTACTCTGACTCCTCAACTCCGATTCCACAGCCCTGTTTATATGTTATTATTCTGATGATCATGGCTTACAGCGTATGAGAACCCCAAAATCAAAATCTCAGACCATTAGAATATTTTAATAATGTTCAACATTTTAGGCTCAAAATGTCAGACTCTAATCCGCTAATTAATCCAAAACACCTGCAAAGGGTTCTTATTTCATAGATTAGTTTTACCTTTTAAGCTGAATTACTAAAATAAATGGACTTTTGCACGGTATTCTATATTTTCGAGGTTCATCTGTATATTGCAGAAGTCATTGGCTCAAGGATGGTGAGGTAGAGACGTGATGGTCAGAGAACGGGGGCTGGTAGCACATTTATGGTGCGGTTCAGCAGGCTAAACCACGTTCACAACGGGATTTGTAGGTTCCGTGGACTTAGAGCACCAGAACCTCTGCGCCTGTAGACTCCTGAAAAGTAAATCCGGCCCTTCCGACTGTCTCTTGGCCGACCATTCGTTACTAAAACATATTGGCAAGCTAAGTTTACTATCGTATTACTATTCACAGAAACTCTAAATGATTGTTGAGTATTTGTTTTAAAGCAAAAATCTACTTATGATATAATGAATTGTATGTGTAGTACAGCTAAGAAATAACGGAAAATTGTATACTTACCTGACGGTAATTTTCCTTTCCTTCCTAGATCCATGGCAGCCTTACTACGGGTTAGTCCCGCCCCCTAACCCCTACAGGACCTATCAGTATAAATTTCTAGACCTGCCCCCTCCAAAGTGCTTTTTTTGCTAGTCCACAACTGACTGAACTAATTAGGGTGGGCCCTCCGTAGGCTGCCATGGATCTAGGAAGGAAAGGAAAATTACCGTCAGGTAAGTATACAATTTTCCGTTTTCCTTCCCATCTCCCTGGCAGCCTTACTACGGGGATCTGAATAGAATACGAAAAAAATGGGAGGGAACAGGCTTTGCAATAAGTGAAAGGTTTAATTTCCCATAAAGAAGACAGAAAAATAATTTTACATACACATGTGATCTTAATAATCAAGTACATACAGAATCTCTAACGGCAGATAAGACTCCTCTACCGAATTCTACTGTAGATAGTCCCCCCGGATCTACTTTATAGTGAGCTATAAAAGTATTTTCTGATGACCAGTTTGCGGCCTTACAGATGGACTTCGGGGGGTACTTTTACCAATGCAGCCCATGATGAGGCAATTGATCGAGTGGAATGGGCCGTGACTTCCTCTGGAGGAGTGAGTCAAACCCATAGCTCTATATGCTGTTTTGATAGCCCTCACTAGCCATGAGGCTATCGTTCTGGTAGTTGCCGGCTGTCCCTTTCTGTATCCTGCTGGGATTATGAATAATCTCCTAGTGGTACGAAAGTCCTTTGTACGTTCAATGTAATCTCTCAGAATTACTGGAATATTTAATGCATCCGGAAATTCGGCCGTGCTGTCAGAGAAGGATGGTAGATTCCATTCCTGGTTGAAGTGGAACCGAGTTGCTACTTTAGGAATAAATTGCTCGATAGGTCTTAAGGTTATACGATCTGGAAAAAATTGCGTGTTTGGAGGGTCGCAGCTGAGCGCCTGCAACTCCGACACCCTCCTAGCTGAGGTGATCGCCGTTAGGAATACTACTTTTATGGTGAGGTCAAACAGAGAACAGTCCTTTGCAGGTTCAAAGGGTGATTTGGATAGACCATTCAGTACCAGGGGTAAATCCCATTGGGGGTACCAGCTTTTTCTGGGTGGTCTCATTTTGGTCACAGCTTGCATGAATTGTATTATCAGCGGGTCAAATGCCCATTTGCGGCGCGTGAGTGCTGATATTGCTGATATCTGTGTTCTAATAGTGCTATGGCCGAGTCCCATGTCCAGGCCTTTCTGCAGGAAGTCCAGGACGTTATTGACCTGTATTATGGAGAGATTTAAGCACTTTTCGCTCAGAAACGCTAAAAAACGTTTCCATGTTCTATGGTATGTATTATTAGTAGTGGGCTTTCTGGATTTTAGCAAAGTCTCGATTACCTCAGTTGAACAACCTAACTCCTGTAGTTTTCCCCTCTCAGTCTCCAGGCCATTAAATTGAGAATCTGCGGATGCGGGTGGAATATTTGATTCTGTGTCAGTAAATCTTTTGCACATGGCAGAGTGATCGGAGGTGCAGTAGATAACCTCTGGAGCAGCGGGAACCATTGCCTGCGAGGCCAATAAGGAGCCACCATAATCACCACCGCCTGTTCTTGTTGTATTTTCCTCAATACCCTGTGTATTACTGGGATAGGGGGAAAGATGTATGCCATCTGGAAAGTCCATGGGAGTGAGAGAGCGTCCCATCCCGCCGCCTGCGGGTACCTGTACCTCGAAAAGAAATTGAGGCACTTGGTGTTCAATGGGGTGGCCATCAAATCGATCTGGGGTGATCCCCAAGTCTCGCAAATCATCTGAAAGATCTCCTCCTTGAGACTCCACTCCTTGTTGTCTATCCATTGACGACTGAGGCAATCTGCTACCCAATTCTTCACACCCGGTATATGCACTGCTTGAAGGTGAAGTAGATGCTTCTGGGCCCAGTACATCATCGGTTCCAGCTCCCTGAGAAGTGTCCGGCTGTGTGTACCTCCCTGATTTTGTACATACGCTACAGCCGTAGTGTTGTCCATTCGTAGTGTCACGCTCTTGCCCGTGACTGCTTTGGCAAAATACTTGAGTGCCTTGAATGCGGCCCTCATCTCTAGTATGTTGGCCGGGGTTCCTGCTACATTTTGGTGCCATGTGTCTTGCGCATACTCGTGTTGCATATGTGCTCCCCAGCCCCAAAGGCTGGCGTCCGTAGTTATCACTAACAAGGGATCCACACTCAGTTGGTGGTGTTTGGTCAGATTTTCTCTGCGTAACCACCAAGTAAGGCTCAACTTTACTTCTGGCAGGATTAATATCTGTTGTTGGTAGTCCAGTCCGGTCCATTGTTCTAGGAATGACTTCTGTAGGTGTCTCATGTTCCACCTCGCCCACTTCACCATGGGGATGACTGCTGCAAATTTCCCTAACACCTGTAAACACTGTCTTGCGCTTAGTGATGTTACTCCAGCTACGTCCCTCACCATTGACATAATTGCTGCTATCTTCTGTTCCGGGAGTGCCACTGCATTCCCCAGTGTATCTAACTCTGCTCCTAAGAATATTAACCTTTGTGTTGGTTGGAGCTGGCTCTTGCTCCAGTTCACTAACCAGCCGAACTGTCTGAGCGTCTGTAGAAGAATCGCTCTGTGTTGACATAGCTCGATCCTCGATGGTGCTACTAACAGAATATCGTCCAGATAGTGGTGTACGTGGAGGTTCAGCTGTCGAAGTAGAGCAATCAACGTGACTAAGATCTTTGTAAAAGTCCTGAGAGCAGTGCAAATGCCAAACGGCAAAACCTGAAATTGGTAATGAACATCCTGAACAGCAAACCTCAGATATTTTTGGAATTTTTGATGAATTGGGATATGCAGGTATGCGTCGGCAAGATCTACCGACAACAACCAGTCGTTCAATTGTATCGTTGGTATTATTGACTGTAATGACTCCATCCTGAATTTGTCCTGAAGAATGTGGTCGTTCAGTAGCCGTAGGTCTAGAACAGGTCTCAGCTGGCCTGTTTTTTTCGTCACGAAAAAGAGGGGGGAATAAAGGCCTTTGAACCTCTCTGCTGAGGGTACCCGTATAATTGCCCTTTTCTGAATCAATTCTTGTACATATTGGAACAGTATTTCTGCCTTCTGAGGTGATCTTGGAACCGTTGTAGCAATAAATCGCGTTTCTGGGGGATGTTGTTTGAACTTCCATGTGTGTCCCCATGCCAAGGTAGTTGTGACCCAATTGTCTCCTATTTTCTCCGCCCATAGATCTACAAATCTCTGGAGACGTCCCCCTACAGTCTCCAGATGGCCGGGCATACATTCAGAATGACTTGGCAGTTGAGGTACTGGGGTTGGAATTTCGTTGCTTGTTGAACCTCGCCAGAGAGGATTGAGTTCCCTGCCAGTTCTTGCGAAAGGACTGGTTTCGTCTTGAATTCCGGAAGTCCCCTGTTCTATTTTGAAAGGACCTTTTCTCATTAGGCTTAAACCTCCTTTGCTTCCTATCCTGGGGAAGGAGACCTGACCTGCCTCCAGTGACTCGGGAAATGGCCGTGTCCATCTTGGGCCCGAATAAATTTTTGCCATCGTAAGGTATCTTGCACCAAGATGTCTTCGAGTTGGCGTCAGCCGACCACGGTCTCAGCCACATTGCCCTCTTTGCTGTAATTGCATGAATAATTCCTCTGGTATTACCTCTAATTATATCAAATGCCGCTTCACTGATAAAATCAGCAGCTATTCTAAATTCTTCTAGGGCGTTCGACAACGTCTTGCGATCCACGTTGGATTGGATTGCTCCATCTAGATTGTCCGTCCATGCCCTGATCGCCCGAGATACTGAGGTAAGGGCAATCGCGGGTTTGCATGCGCCTCCAACAGAAGAATAGAGTTTCTTTAAGTCAAAGTCTACTTTCCTTTCCAAGGGTTCTCTAAAAGATACAGCATCTTCCAGGGGCAAGGTTACGTGCTTCGCTAAGCGAATTACTGATGCGTCCACTGCTGGCGGGTTGTCTAATTGGGTAATGATCTCCCCTTCCATCGGATAAAGCTTTGAAAACTTATTGGACATTGACATTTTCCTGTCCACCTTTGCCCATTCCTCCTGAATCAACTCCGTAACCTCTTCCATCACGGGAAAGGATAACGGCCTTCTCTTTAGGTGTGGGTAGTATCGTCTCGTCTTCGCAGGTGGTTCCTCCGGCTCCTCCCATTGTATAGCCTCCCTTACTGATTTTACAAAGGGATCCACCAGGGAAAAATCGAAGCCGACCGCCATGCCCTCGGCCTCCTCCGGCACATCATAGCCTGAACTCTCAGCCCCCCTAGTGTCCTGCGGTGCACTATAAGAAGCGGACTGTTCCGCCAAGGATTGCTGGACGATGTCCCGCACTAATGAGGGCAAGTCCTGCAGAGGTTCTTCCTCCATGGGAATGGAATAGAAGCAGTCTGCGCATACAAGTTTCCCTGGCATACAAATTTCTCCGCACGCCCAGCAAGGCTTGGTCTTCCCTGGCCGGGCTTCCGACTTAGATCTCTTATTGGGCTGTGATTTTGCTGATCTGCTAGACCGTGAGGATGAATCTCTTCTGTGTGTAGAAGAACCTTCTCCCAACTGTGCATGGCTGTGTAAGAGAAGAACAGAATTAAATATTTCTGTTATTTCCTGTGCCTCGTTAACCTAAAATTATATAGGTGTAGTTTGCCAAAAAAATACAAAATAAAACCGTGCCCACCTATCGTCGTGTGCCTGATCTGTTTCGCGGGCGGCAGCAGCACCTTCCATATTCTTTCAGCAAAAGCTAAAAGAAAGGAGATATGCAGTGAGGAGCGTGACAAGTGAACTGCCATATGTAGGTAGTTGCATGAACACAAATAGTAGCTGTACCTTAATAGATGTGGAATTTGCTTGATCTGTGGCTGAGCAATTGTCTGGTCCTGCAAGAGAGAATCCTGCGTTTTAGGCCATCAGACATAATACTGGGGTCACAGTAAGAGAAAACCCTCTTCAGAGCAAATACACGAGTTTCACTTACCTGCTCTGAGCAGGGATGGTCGTGAAGCAGCTTCAGAGGTTGTGATCCGGAACAATCCGACTGCCAGTGCCTCTCCAACAGGCTGCGCCATGTCTGTGCGCTCTGCCGCTTTTGAACAAAACGCTGCACTGATCCGGAAGTCCTCCTGATCCGGAAAGCGGAAACCGGAAGTTGTATGCGCTCCATGCTGAGTTGCACGCCGACCTTCACTGCCGCCCGCTCGTTTTCGCGCCGGTTTACGGCGCCCTCCGCTCCCTCTCAGCCAATACATCCCCAGAAAGATCAGGCGAAAAAGAGGGGAATCCTGCCGCCTAGGTTTGTTTAAAACCAAACAGCGGAGGCATCGTGCAGCGAGGCTGACTGCACGGAAGCTGCTTTAACACAGCCAGGTAGGCAAAAATAAAAACGTTGTACATAAAATAAAGAAAATAAATATTATGTTTAGGTGATAGTCCTGTAGGTAGGACGGGAAAAAAAAGCACCATGGAGGGGGCAGGTCTAGAAATTTATACTGATAGGTCCTGTAGGGGTTAGGGGGCGTGACTAACCCGTAGTAAGGCTGCCAGGGAGATGGGAAGGAAAGAACATTGGTAGCAAAGAAAAGAGTTTCATATAGTTTTCCAGTATAGAAAGAGTTAAACCACTTCAGTCTTTATCTATGCAAAAGAGCTTCTCTGAGCTATTCAAATACAGTCCTGTTTTTTGAAGTACATTAAACATCAAATAAAAAGTGAGATATCGTTTGAGATAAGGTTTTTACTGCAGGAAATTTTCAAAGTGTCACTATTATAGCTTTGTTTTATAGCTTAAAGAGAACCTGAACTCAAAATAACAAGTGAAAATAACCATACACAGGTCATACTTGCCTCCTGTGTAGTCTACTCCTCAGTCTCTTTCGCCTCTCCTGTGTCCCGTTTGTCCACTGTGATCAATGGGATTCTCCGTCTTCCATTTTAGAAATGGCCATTACCCCAAAACAGCTTCCTGGTCAGCACACTGTTAACTGTAATATCACCCACTTGAGCCATAGAGAAACGTGGACATTACCTTGCACATTCAGTTGTAACTGTTAGCTGTTGATATATATAACTGACAGCAACTGATATATTTCAGTTCTGACAAAATTTTGTCAGAACTGGAAGGGATCACTGTAAGAACATGGTGAGCCTCTGAGAGGAACTGATGGTGAGGTTAGTATATAATATTCATTTGCAGCTACACAATGTATTTTAAATAATTTTACTCGCTTCAGGTTCCCTTTAAAAGATAGAGGCCCATATACAATTAACTTTTTATCCTGTGTTATCACCTAGGCAGAGCCGGGACAAGTTCCTCCAGCACCCAAGGCTGAGACAACAAAGTGCGCCCACCCACCCCAGCCATCATGTACTGATAGATATTAGACTACGAGGTGTCCCAGGACCCCAACATCCCCCCCCCCCCACACACACACACACACACCTTAATCTCCAGTTATCTGGCTTGCAGTCACTTCCATGTATCCCCTTTTCTTATTTCTCTCTGCTTTAAACACAGTAGGGGAATGATAGCTGAGTGAGTTGTGCGCCCCCTCCTACACTGCGCCCTGAGGCTGGAGCCTCTCTCGCCTCTGCCTTGGCCCGGCCCTGCCCCTAGGAGATAGTAATTTTTCTTCACTTTAAAATAACTTTTCAGTAATTTAAAATTGGAATAAGTACCCAAAAGTTGATGAAAAAGTACTATAAAAATTATTTTTAGTTTTTTCTTGATTGCTGGTGGTTTATAAGGCATTTGATGACCTGGTGTGAAATTATCTCCTAAATGAAAACTCAGGAGAAAAGGTGAATTGAATATGAGCCACAGTATGCTTTTAGAACTGCAATTTTGACAGAATGATGCAGTGTTATAGAAAAAAAAAAAAAGCTATATAATCAGACTCTTTTCTTAGCTGCTAATGTTCTATTCCTTATCTGTACTACAGATGCAATTCATTATATCATACGTTTTTTTTTCACTTCAGGTACCTCCCGAACCTATCAAGTCTCTTTATGATGAAATCAGCTTCTGTGTATAGATTGACTATTGGGTTTTCATTCTAGAAGCCCAGTATGCTTTGCAAATGGAGATCACAGGTGCCCCCCCCCCCCTATTGGATGCTAATAATTACAGTGGTGAAAAAAAAATCCAGCTAGCGAAATTTGTGCAAAATTTCAAATTACATTTTTGTCTGAGGATCTTAGATCAACATCCAGTACTTGGGACTCCTATATATAGATCATGAGCTGCATCTTCTGCTGCTGTGAGCTGTTATTTCACAGTTCAGATTAAGTACAGCTCAGTCTGGGATGATAAAATAAACACGTGAAATACCCTGAGATTGAATACACTGTTTATTTGAACTCCAGTTCTGGATATTATCTATCCGAAAGAAATGACAGACAGAAACCTATCCGCTTTCAGTAAGACGAGAGGTGGTTTTTATTTTATATTAGGCAGGAAAAGAGCCCAGTGAGGTAGTTTGTAACTTGTGAGTAGCGATGAAACTTTGGTCATTATTATTTTTCCAGTATCCATTACCGAAATGTGTGGGAATTTTGCTCACCAGCAACAGGTCCATTTTTTTTAATGTGATTTTTAGGATTTATTATCTATTCATGTTCGAGGTATGTAGAGTCCAGGCTGATGTTCTAAAGAGGAACTTGTCAGAGACTCTATACTGGAGTCAGGTCGTTGGTTACAGGATATTGGGGTTAAGTTTTGCACCACAATCTTATAAAAAATGATCCTTCAACATTGACGACCCTATTACCTGATCTTACGCTTTCCTGCCCTAGCTGTCTCCAAAACTATCAATAGACACCTATCACCAAGGACTACAGATTGCCCAGCAAGTTTGTGGTGAACCAGAACTCCTAGGAGTGTGTAAAGAGCTAAAAAGCACCAAAAAAGCCCTCTCACTGAAATGCTATGTAAAGCTGAACTTTGCCTTCTTAAAACACTGGGTATTAGCAATTATTCAGGTTGGAGTGAGCATATGTGGTGTCCATCAATGCATCACTGCTGAATATGCAAAGTATGAGGCCAGCTCCCCCCAATGTAGCTGTACCCAAGCATTAGGCATCCCCCTCCCTAAGTTAGGTGCCTGATGAGCCCCCAGTATTAAGTAACCCCCCCCCCCCCCCTCACCAAGTTAGATAGCCAGGTATAGCCCAGTATTAGGCAACCCCTTCCCCAGCTGTACTGTGGACTAGGGGTGGAACATAAAAAGAGGGTAGTTTATCAAAGTTCTTCTGCAAGGCCTCATGAATAGTGGCTATGCCTCTGTAATGGGCCCTTAATAAGTCTCTAGACTAGAGGACAAAAATTGAACACAGTTTCTAAGATCTCCGTCTAGTCATCCAGTAACTTGGGAAGTAGATTGACCTCTTTATGTATTTGACAGTTCCGCACTGTGTCTAAGTGGTGGACCTTCTCAGGGGCGCCGCGAGGCATAAAGCGAACCAAGCGGTCGCTTGGGGCCTCACAATCTTAGGGGCCTCGGCGGCTCCGTGACGTCGGCGTGACGTCACTTTTTCCCCGCAGCCCCGCCGGGCTGGCAGAGCAGAGCAGGGCTACAGGAAGATGGCCGCCGCCGAAGCCCTGCTCTGGAGACTATGTCTCCAGTACAGGGCTTCGGGTGGCCATCTTCCCGACCCGTAGCCCTGCATGAATCAGCGCGGGAGATTGGAGGAGGAAGCCAGGGAGGGAGCTCCGTGGGAACTGCGCGCCTGAGAAGCCGGCCGGGAGAGGAGACCAGGGAGAGAAGACTTCTGCCAGTGCCAGCCTGCCAGGTGAGTAAATTCTTTTCTTTTTGCAGCCGCAGCCCTAATTGCGAATTTGCTGATGTGGCCCTAATTGCGATTGATTTCTGCTGAACTGTGCCCTAAATGCGTTTGATATCTGCTGAAAATGTGGCCCTAATTGCGATTGATTTCTGCTGAACTGTGCCCTAAATGCGTTTGATATCTGCTGAAAATGTGGCCCTAATTGCGATTGATTTCTGCTGAACTGTGCCCTAAATGCGTTTGATATCTGCTGAAAATGTGGCCCTAATTGCGATTGATTTCTGCTGAACTGTGCCCTAAATGCGTTTGATATCTGCTGAAAATGTGGCCCTAATTGCGATTGATTTCTGCTGAACTGTGCCCTAAATGCGTTTGATATCTGCTGAAAATGTGGCCCTAATTGCGATTGATTTCTGCTGAACTGCGCCCTAAATGCGTTTGATATCTGCTGAAAATGTGGCCCTAATTGCGATTGATTTCTGCTGAACTGTGCCCTAAATGCGTTTGATATCTGCTGAAAATGTGGCCCTAATTGCGATTGATTTCTGCTGAACTGTGCCCTAAATGCGTTTGATATCTGCTGAAAATGTGGCCCTAATTGCGATTGATTTCTGCTGAACTGCGCCCTAAATGCGTTTGATATCTGCTGAAAATGTGGCCCTAATTGCGATTGATTTCTGCTGAACTGTGCCCTAAATGCGTTTGATATCTGCTGAAAATGTGGCCCTAATTGCGATTGATTTCTGCTGAACTGCGCCCTAAATGCGTTTGATATCTGCTGAAAATGTGGCCCTAATTGCGATTGATTTCTGCTGAACTGTGCCCTAAATGCGTTTGATATCTGCTGAAAATGTGGCCCTAATTGCGATTGATTTCTGCTGAACTGCGCCCTAAATGCGTTTGATATCTGCTGAAAATGTGGCCCTAATTGCGATTGATTTCTGCTGAACTGTGCCCTAAATGCGTTTGATATCTGCTGAAAATGTGGCCCTAATTGCGATTGATTTCTGCTGAACTGTGCCCTAAATGCGTTTGATATCTGCTGAAAATGTGGCCCTAATTGCGATTGATTTCTGCTGAACTGTGCCCTAAATGCGTTTGATATCTGCTGAAAATGTGGCCCTAATTGCGATTGATTTCTGCTGAACTGTGCCCTAAATGCGTTTGATATCTGCTGAAAATGTGGCCCTAATTGCGATTGATTTCTGCTGAACTGTGCCCTAAATGCGTTTGATATCTGCTGAAAATGTGGCCCTAATTGCGATTGATTTCTGCTGAACTGTGCCCTAAATGCGTTTGATATCTGCTGAAAATGTGGCCCTAATTGCGATTGATTTCTGCTGAACTGTGCCCTAAATGCGTTTGATATCTGCTGAAAATGTGGCCCTAATTGCGTTTGATTTCTGCTGAACTCTGCCCTAATTGCGTTTGATTTCTGCTGAAAATGTGCCCTAATTGCGTTTGATTTCGGCTGAAAATGTACCCTAATTGCGTTTGATTTCTGCTGAAAATGTGCCCTAATTGCGTTTGATTTCTGCTGAAATGTGGCCCAAATTGCGTTTTTATTTTCTGGTGTCTGGGGTAACTGTTGCTGCATTTATTATTTAATGGTCATAGTTGGCTATATTTGCTGTGCTACGGTTAAGCTTCGCCCATACAATGTCATGGCCGCGCCAATCTTTCGGCGCGCTACGCGCGCCTCAATCACCCCAACATCCATTTTTTTCCCGCAAACAGCCCCGCCCCAATCCGCCCTCCTGCTCCACCCACATGTCATGGCCACGCCCACTTATGCGGGATAGCCACACCCATTTTTCGCCGCGGCTAGGGCCTCTTGCTACAGTCCGCTTGGGGCCACAAAAACCTTAGCTGCACCCCTGGACCTTCTAGAAACGCTCAGCCTCCTCTGTATTTTTACGAGATGATCTGCATTGACCCGAGGAGGGAATATACCCGTAAAATGTGTTGTTGCTGAGCCAATCTATTTCATGAGCCTTCTTGTGGCTTTTGTCTTCCTTGGAGGTAGATCCAACACTCAACTTCCTTTTAACGCATTAAGCTTTTTCAATTAATTTTTGGCATCTCCTGCTACTATATTCAGTTCCCACCTTGCTTGGATTTACCTTCCCTTAGCCCTCGGAGAGCAACTACCACGGGGTACACTCTGAAGCCACAAGTGGAGACCAATTTATTTTCTCCTTGGTGTGCTGCTGCTTGTGGTCTGATCACTGTGCAGGTTACTTTTCAAGTGACCCGGATTTGTGAGCTCCATTCGAGTGTCCGAAATCAGTGTTTTTCAATGTTGCTTTAGTATGTACCCCTTTATTAATGACTGTCCTAGCCACGTACCTCCTGTGATGGGTAACAGGACCTCAAGTATACATGTACACATTTGTTAACTGTGTAAAAATACTTTAAACTCAATACTTTTACTTACCTTTACATTTTTATTTAGGTTTATTTCTGTATGTTTTGCCATTTTTACTACAAAGGATGGTCTATGAACAGCACAAGTACCCCCAGAACCCTCCTAAAGTACCCCCTAAACCTCCTAAAGTACCCCTATGGGTACGCACACCATGGCCCATATGCAATTCACTTTTTCACCTGAGTTTTCTCCTAAAGCCCCATCTACACGATACGATTCTTTATGCGATTCGATTATGATTCTATTTACGATCCGATTAAATCCATCATGTCCGATCGGGATTTGATTCAATTCCATTTGCCATTGTTTTGCAATGCCAAATCGAATTGAATCGAATCGAATCCCGATCGGAGATGTCGGATTTAATCTGATCGTAAATAGAATCGTAATCGAATCGCATAAAGAATCGTATCGTGTAGATTGGGCTTAAAAAAATGAGACAGATACTTACCCAAGGAGAGGGAAGGCTCTGGGTCCTATAGAGCCCTCCCGCTCCTCTCCTGGTCCCGTCGTTCCAGTGCTGGCTCGCCCGGTAGCAGTATTAGACTAAATTAGTCAAATACCGCTTTCTGCAGCCGAAGGAGTCTTCAGAAGTCTTCAGCGAGCCCGAGTGCTCCTGAAGAAGGGCGGCCCTGTATTGCATGCTCACAAGTTCACGCCTGTGCAGAATGGAGCCGCACGGCTTTGGGAGGACACGGCTCCTGAAGACTTCCAAATACCCTTTTGGTGGGGGATTGAAACGGGGGGGGAGCCAGCACAGGATAGAGAGCACCGAGAGAGGAGACGGAAGGCTCTATATGACCCAGAGCCTTCCCTCTCCTTAGGTAAGTATTTGCTTCTTTTTTTTTAAAATGTGGTTCCCATTCACTTTAAGAGTTGTGAAACTATCACATAGGAGAAAACTGAGGGGAAAACGTTAATAACATATGGGCCCACGATATGCAGTTAACTTTTCTCCTCAGTTTTCTCGTAGGTGGTATGTTCACACCTGATTAATATGCCTTTTAATCCACCTACACACAAGAATATACTCAAAATATTATTGATAGTACTTTTTCACCTACTTTTTGGCAACTTTTTCAATTGCAAAGTGTCTAAAAGTTATTTTAAAAGAAGTTGAAAAACTATATCCTAGTATAAAACTAAGGAGAAAAAGTTAATTGCATCTGGGCCCATGTGTTTAAACCTACAGTAGGTTCTAAATAATTCATTTAAAGTGTCTCTCAGCTGTGTTTGTTTTTTTTTGAAGATCCCCCAAATGTTCCACTTTATAAATACAGGAGGATGAAGTGATGTAAATATACAGTATTGGATAGCAGTTGGCTGTACAGACATAATATGTATTTACTAATAACCTCTGTAACCAAACATATATGTTGTTCATTCCACAAAGCTGATTGTGGAGGGACTGAGATAAAACTGGAAAATATGGTTAAAAATCAGTTGGAGGAAGTCCAATTTGGATGATCATTTTCCCGTGAAGGACATCAGCGGAGACCATACTGACAGATTGTAGTCCCTGTGTATGATCGAATTGTGCCTTTATCCAGGCACAGATCTTAAAATATAATCTGATAACCCGAACATTTGTATATCGGTTTTTCTCCTGTTGGACTAAAAGCGCTTGAGCTTTAGCCACTAAGGGCACACTCAAGAGGCCACCCTGCAGTGTTGGGGAGTCTTGCCTTGAACTCCTTACTGAATAGGTACTGTCCCTAGCCAGGATTTGAACCCCAGTCTCCCATGTCAAAGGCAGTGCCCTTAACCAGTACACTATCCAGCCACTATGTTAGTAGGCAAAGGGCTCGATTCACAAAGCGGTGATAACTCAGTTATCACGCCTAAAAGACTTTAGGCGTGATAACCTTTGCACCAGCAAAGTTATCACCGCTTTGTGCTCTAACTCGCGCGAAGTTTCCGCGCGTACGCGCAAAGTCCCATAGAGCTTAATGGGAGCTTCGCGCGAAGCGGGGCCGCTGCGCGCGCGCGCGCAAAACTTTGCGCGCGGAAAATTCGCGCGAGTTTCTTCTTATCATGCCTAAACTGAGTTTAGGCGTGATAAAGGGGTTTTCACAGGCGTGCAAAGTGTTTGCACCGCTTTGTGAATCAAGCCCAAAGTGTTCAGATGTTACTTTTTTGTGTAAAAATAGACTTCTGCAACTGAAATCCCTGTCTTGAAATTTTGATCACATGACCAAAAGCAGAGGGTTGACAGCTTTTACTTTCAAGCTTGGTGGGTGTGGCTCCTCCTGTGTGATGCCTGAATTTCATCATCTCCACTGTTCAGAGGGAAGGCACAGTCTGAATCTATCCAAGGAGATCACAGCCTATAACATAGGCAGGAGGTGGCTAGTCTCTGGGTATGTTATAAGTGATTTGACACTAGTTAAAGCGGGATTGTCAGCCATAAAATCAAATTCCATTTACTCACTGCTCTGTATTTATTATGCAGTCTACAACCTGACCCTACATTGCAAGCATTCCAGTATAATCATAAATGTTTCTGCTTTAATAAATCTTACCTCAGTCAGCCTGGTTCTATTTGGTACAATGCTGAGGAGATTCCTGCTCCTCACTGATTGGCTGAGGGCAGTTCAGTGTGACAAAAGGATGACCTCACCCCTCTGCAGAAGCTGCTAAAATACAATCTAAGCTGTGCTCACATGTCTTTACAAAGCAAGCTAGATATGACATTGCAGTTTCTAGGAGAAAAAAAAAGAGTAAGGGAGGAAATGACATTATGATTGACTTCAGGCCGAGGCAGTAAAGATGTAAAATGCATGTAACAGTTTTCTATTTATTTACTGTATAACATTTACTGAAATCAAAATGTGGACTGTACAATACATATGTTATGTAAGTAGAACAAGTATTTATTTACTTACATATGTAGGTTTTTTTTTGTTTTTTTTACAGAGACAGTATGGCTGCTCCTGCTAGGGGCTTCTAGACAGGTTAAAAAAATGTGCTGCACAGATCTAGGAAAATGTTTGCATCCGGAGTGTCACCTTAACCTATTACATTTTGCTACAGTAAGGACTGCTCTGATTGCCCCTCCTCTTGCAGCTTTTGGCTGCTGCGGGTTATCGTTTTAATATCGTGAATGTTGATGTAGCCATGCAGCGCATCACTGGAGTATTACATTCTATCTGTTTGTCATAATGAGGCCGGCATTATGCAATGCTGAATCTGGCTGCTTGGTAATTAGTACATCATGTTTAATTAATAACCGGAGTAATACAGAGTGTAATTGAGGAGCTGTAAAGTGATAGTCCATTCAGACACTTTCAATATGTTGCTTTATTTATCCTGCACATTCCTGAAGGGCCTGTAAGCTCATGGGCTACTAAGGCAACAAACATCATTCCAATGAAAATCCCAGCAAATCCAGGAGGAGCTGTCAAGAGAGATGAGGAATAAAAATAAAAAGATTCATCGGCTCTTGGTTGTTGTTTTTTTTTCTTCCATCTAACACAAGTCTAGTTGGAATCGGCTTCGCTTATAAACATCGGAGGAGAGTGAAGCGTGAGTAAGCCGTGGCGGAAGATTGGGCACCGCACACATTACCTGCTATAAGCAGCTATACTGGAAATTTGGGCATTGGAGGCTCCCAATAAAATAGCTGGCATTGGGGCCGCCCTCTATTTAAATTGCGGCTGCAAATAGCATGCGCCAGTTTCAAGTTATAGCTACTAATTGTGGCTATTAACATGGGTGCTTATGGCTGTGCCTAAACTTCCCTAGCAGTGAATCGGCATGGAATTGTAGGGGGTGGTGAGGCTGAGGCATTTTCTGGCAGGACATTGGTAGAGGGAGGGCAAGTGTTAGACTAGTTTAGTTTGGGGAATTTCAGGGTGAGGGGATCTGTTAAAGCGGAATAGAACCCTGCATTTCAACTTTGCTATAAAACATTATTTACAGCATTTTATATGCAACCAGCATTTTTTTTTTTACTAGACCAGCATTGGAAGGGTTACACACAGAGCTTTAAAGAGACACTGAAGCGAGACTAAATCTCGCTTCAGGTCTTATATATAGCAGGGACACGTGTGCCCCTGCTAAAACGCCGCTATCCCGCGGCTTAACGGGGGTCCCTTCACCACCAACCCACCCCCCGCAAAAGTTGGTCGTAAAATGGTCGCTGGTAATCTTCCTGGAGGCAGGGCTAACGGCTGCAGCCCTGCCTCCCAGCGCGTCTATCAGACGCGCATCACCGCCTCTCCCCCGCCCCTCTCAGTGAAGGAAGACTGAGAGGGGCGGGGGAGAGGCGGAGATACGTGTCTGACAGACGCGCATGGGGCAGGGCTGCGACGGTTAGCCCTGCCCCAACCAGGAAGCGCTCCCCCGCTGCACGGAGGGGGTTTGGGGGGACAGGGACCCCCGATAAGCCGCGCTATAGCGGCGTTTTAGCAGGGGCACGCATGCCCCTGCTAGCTATGAGGTCTGAAGCGAGGTCTATTCTCGCTTCAGACTCTCTTTAAAGTTCCGTGGAGAGAAATGCAGACGCATCCGAAGTTTAGATAGATACATTTAAGTAAACACAATGTAACAAGTGAGGAATGTGACTCACACTCTGACTGTGCAGGAGCTCCCGGACACAGAGAGAGAGTGAGTCACATTCCTCACTTGTTACATTGTGTTTACTTAAATGTATCTATCTAAACTTCGGATGCATCTGCATTTCTCTCCACGAACTTTAAAGCTCTGTGTGTAACCCTTCCAATGCTGGTCTAGTAAAAAAAAAAATGCTGGTTGCATAATATGCTGTAAATAATGTTTTAGAGCAAAGTTGAAATGCAGGGTTATATTCCGCTTTAAGGTTAGCTATCGGTAGAGGGAGGGCTCGTGTAAGAACTGGGTTAGGGTTGGTGTTGGTGAAATATATGTAATTTTTATTGATTTTTTTACTATCAGAAAATATACCCGGCACCCACATGACCACAATACTTTTGAATGTAGGCACTCATAGAAGCCACCATGTTCTGCTCGTCTCTTGGGATGCTTCATCCCCAATGTAAAACATTCAGGCCCATATGCAATTAACTTTTTCACCTGCGTTATCTCCTAGGAGATTATTTTCCATCTTCTCTTTAAACTAACCTTTCAACATTTTGCAATTGAAAAAGTACCCAAAAGTTGGTGACAGAGTACTATCAAATATATTTTGAGTATTTTCTTGCTTGCTGGTGGTTTGAAAGTCATTTTCATAGTATTTATATTATTTTACTAATTTATCAATGTGTATTTATGTTAGACTAGCTGATGGCCCGGCATTGCCCAGGTATGCATTTGGCTGGTGTCGGCTCCGCCCATTTTTTCTAACCCTAACACACAAACACTCAATGGCCAAGTTTGTATAATTTGTATATTCTCATAGAAATTAAATCAATCATATTGGCGGTTTGTGAATCCGCCCCTCTCCAGCATTTGAACCCCAGTCACCCAATGACCAACTGTAGCAGGTTTGAGGCATCTGCTATTAAAGCGGAATATAACCCTGCATTTCAACTTTGCTCTAAAACATTATTTACAGCATATTATATGCAAAAAGCATTTTTTTTTTAGTAGACCAGCATTGGAAGGGTTAAACACAGAGGTTTTAAGTTCCGTGCAGACGTTCAGATAGTTACATTCTATTTAGTTAGATGTATCTATTGATAAACAGTTACACACTCTTTGGCTGTCCTCCAAGCTCCTTCTCGGTGAGAGAGATGAGTCACAATAAACACTTAGATACTTATTTGTAAACAAAAAGTATCTAACTGAAGTTCGGATGCGTCTGCAAAAATCTCCAGGGACTTTAAAGCCCTGTGTAACCCTTCCAATGCTGGTCTAGTAAAAAAAAAAAATGCTGGTTGCATATAATATACTGTAAATAATGTTTTAGAGCAAAGTTGAAATGCAGGGTTATATTCCGCTTTAACGGTGTAAAAATGGCAGCAATTTTAATATTCCCCTTGACTTGAAAAGCAATAGGTGAATTTTGAATATTAAACTCAGTTACCCAGTGGCCATCTGAGCAAAGTTTGAGAACCCTGGCATTAACAGTGTAAGTTGGCCTGCACTTTATATTTTCCCAGTGAAATTTGTTTTTGGCTTTCCCGACTTTTTGTATCCTGGACACACAGTCACTCAGTGATCAAGTTTGTGAGCTTTCGGGCCCTTGACATCATTAAAATCAAATCTGATTGGCTGTTTGTGGCACCACCCCCTTTTCTGAATTTGAAGCCCAGTGACCCAATGACTAACTGTACCAGGTTTGAGGCTTGTGCCATTAACAGTGCAAGAATGGCAGCAATTTTTATATTCCCCTTGAAAATCAACAGGTAAATATTGATTGGCTTTCTTAGGCTCTACACACTTTTCTGAATATTAATCCCAGTCACACAGTGACCAACTGTGCAAAGGTTGAGAACCCTGCTATTAACAGTGAAGAAGGGCTGCAGTTAACACTTTCCCGGGGAAATCTGTTTTTACTCCATCCAGTTTTTGTAAACTTGACACACAGTCACTCAATGACCAAGTTTGTGAACTTTCGGGTTCCTGGCATCAAAATTGTGTGAATGGAAACAGTTTATCCAGAAAAAAAATCTGATTGGCTGTGGCTCCGCCCCTTTAGTGAATTTGACCCCCTGTCACTTAAAGACTGACTGTAGCAGTTTGAGGCCTCTGCCATTAACAGTGTAAGAATGGCAGAAGTTTCAATATTCCCCTTGAAAATCAAAAGGTGAATTTTGATTGGCTGTTGTAGGCTCCACCTACTTTTCTGAATATTAATCCCAGTCACCCAGTGACCAACTGTTTCACGTTTGAGAACCCTGCCATTAACTGTAAGAATGGCTGCAGTTTATATTTTCCCATATAAAAAGTTAGTTGTTTTTGACTGTTTCTAACCTTGACGTACAGTCACTCAATGGCCAAGTTTATGAGCTTTGGGGTCCTTGGCATCAATAAGTTGCATTTTTCCATTGAAATTAAACAAAGCTGTTTGTAGCCCGCCCCATTTTCAGAATTTAAACCCCAGTGACTGACTGTACCAGATTTGAGGCATCTGCCATTAAGAGTGTGAGAATGGCAGCAATGTAAATATTCCCCTTAAAAATCAATAGGTGAATTTTAATTGGCTGTTGTAGGCTCCACCCACTTTCCTTAATATTAATCCCAGTCGCACAGTGACCAACTGTGTCAAATTTGAAACCCCTGCCAATAACAGAATGGCTGAAATCAATCTAACAAATCTGATTGGATGCTTGTGGCTCCACCCCCTTTCGTGAATTTGGACCCCAATTACCCAATGACTGACTGTATCAGGTTTGAGGCCTCTGCCATTAACAGTGTAAGAATGGTAGGAATGTAAATATTCCTCTTGAAAAATCAATAGGTGAATTTTGATTGGCTGTTTTAGGCTCCACCCACTTTCTAACTATTAATCCCAGTCACCCAGTGGCCAACTGTGTCAAGTTTGGGAACCCTGCCATTAACAGTGTAAGAATGGCTGCAGTTTATATTTTTTCATTTAAAAAATGTAGTTGTTGGCGCCACCCACTTTTTCTGACCTTGAACTATAGTCACTCAATTATTAAGTTTATGAGCTTTGGGGTCCTTGGTATTAATAATTTTTATATTCCCATTGAAATTAATCAAATCTGATGATTTACCAATGAAAAATGAATGGTTGACATTTGATTTGCTGTTTTATGCTCCGCCCCACTTTTCCTGGATTTGTAACCTCGGTCACCAAGTGACCAATGTGTGTGGACTCTGGCTTCAGTTCTTTTAGAATGGCAGCCTTTTCCATCTTTTCCATTGACATGAATGGGTGAAATCTGATTGGCTGTTTGTAGCTCCGCCCAGGTGTGCAGGGGAGATGCGAGCCCCCCAGAACATATCATCCCAGGTAGTAAGGGATCTGTATACCAAGTTTCGTTCAAATCAGTCAAGCCGTTTTCGAGGGATCGACCCCCCTCCCCGCCGCTAGGCCCAATACCCCCGTCCTGCCAGCTACCCCTCCAGCTCGGCGGCCGGCTCCCCGCACCCACGGACGGGCGGGTGCCGCCCCTGGAAATTTGCCGCCTGAGGCAAAAGTTTCACCCCGCTTCATGAGCATATTAGCATATAGCCCTGCATACAATTTGTATTGGATGTGCATACAAGCTGGAGTTATTTGCTTCTCACTGACCATTTCTCACCATGGATTATTCTGTAGACGTATATTGGCTCTCAACAGCCAGTCTAAATCCTGCTACACACCTTCAGTTTTGCCAATTTCACCACCTCCATGTAGTATAAGGGTCAACAGATATTGAATACTATGAGCAGGTGATTAGGTAAAGGCTTATACTAAACAGAGGTGGTAAAATTGATCAGTGATTGGCCAATCAAGATTGAAGACGTGTACCAGGCTCTAGTGGTCATCTCTATTCAGTATTAATAAAATGTATAGTTCCCGACCACAGTTTGGCTGGTTAACTGCAGTGACATAATCATTCCACAAGGTAGACAAATCCTTGCATACCGTGGCTTGCAAAAGTATTCGGCCCCCTTGAAGTTTTCCACCTTTTGTTACATTACTGCCACAAACATGAATCAATTTTATTGGAATTCTACGTGACAGACCAATACAAGGTGGTGTACACGTGAGAAGTGGAACGGAAATCATACATCATTCCAAACATTTTTTACAAATCAATAACTGCAAAGTGGGGTGTGCGTAATTATTCAGCCCCCTGAGTCAATACTTTGTAGAACCACCTTTTGCTGCAATTACAGCTGCCAGTCTTTTAGGGTATGTCTCTACCAGCTTTGCACATCTAGAGACTGAAATCCTTGCCCATTCTTCTTTGCAAAACAGCTCCAGCTCAGTCAGATTAGATGGACAACGTTTGTGAACAGCAGTTTTCATATCTTGCCACAGATTCTTGATTGGATTTAGATCTGGACTTTTACTGGGCCATTCTAATACATGGATATGTTTTGTTTTAAACCATTCCATGTTGCCCTGGCTTTATGTTTAGGGTCGTTGTCCTGCTGGAAGGTAAACCTCCACCCCTGTCTCAAGTTTTTTGAAGACTCCAAGAGGTTTTCTTCCGAGATTGCCCTGTATTTGGCTCCATCCATCTTCCCATCAACTCTGACCAGCTTCCCTGTCCCTGCTGAAGAGAAGCACCCCCAGAGCATGATGCTGCCACCACCATATTTGACAGTGGAGATGGTGCATTGTGAGTGATGTGCAGTGTTAGTTTTCTGCCACACATAGCGATTTGCATTTTGGCCAAAAAGTTCAATTTTGGTCTCATCTGACCAGAGCACCTTCTTCCACATGTTTGCTGTGTCCCCCACATGGCTTGTGGCAAACTGCAAACGGGACTTCTTATGCTTTCTGTTAACAATGCCTTTCTTCTTGCCACTCTTCCATAAAGGCCAATTTTGTACAGTGCATGACTAATAGTTGTCCTATGGACAGATTCCCCTACCTGAACTGTAGATCTCTGCAGCTCGTCCAGAGTCACCATGGGCCTCTTGACTGCATTTCTGATCAGCGCTCTCCTTGTTCGGCCTGTGAGTTTAGGTGGACGGCCTTGTCTTGGTAGGTTTACAGTTGTGCCATACTCCTTCCATTTCTGAATGGTCGCATGAACAGTGCTCTGTGGGATGTTCAAGGCTTTGGAAATCTTTTTGTAGCCTAAGCCTGCTTTAAATTTCTCATTAACTTTATCCCTGACCTGTCTGGTGTGTTATTTGAACTTCATGGTATTGTTGCTCCCAATATTCTCTTAGACAACCTCTGAGGCCGTCACAGAGCAGCTGTATTTGTACTGACATTAGATTACACGCAGGTGCACTCTGTTTAGTCATTAGCACCCATCAGGCAATGTCTATGGACAACTGACTGCACTCAGACCAAAGGGGGCTGAATAATTACGCACACCCCACTTTGCAGTTATTGATTTGTAGAAAATGTTTGGAATCATGTATGATTTTCGTTCCACTTCTCACGTGTACACCACTTTGTGTTGGTCTTTCACGTGGAATTCCAATAAAATTGATTCATGTTTGTGGCAGTAATGTGACAAAATGTGGAAAACTTCAAGGGGGCCGAATACTTTTGCAAGCCACTGTATATGGGGATGCGAGCTTTGCATACGCAGCTATTGGGAATAGTAAGGCCTGTTTTCCATGGATGCCTCAATTGCTCGTTTGTCGAGCAGTTAAGTGCCCTATCTGCGGCCTATGACTGCCTATTGGGTGCAATTTAAATGCAGCGGAATGGTTGGATACCATGCATGTCAAGCGCTAACACACGGCAGCGTTACAATGCTGTATTTATTATTGATTTATAAAGTGCCAACATATTCCATGGCGCTGTACAAAGTAGGAAAACAAACAAAGGGATACATAATGAAACAGACAATGATATACATAAAATATGGACACTGGTACAAAATACAGAACTGGTGTTTACAATGATAGATGTAACATGATGAATAAAGTGTATAACAAAGTGCAAGCTATGAAATGAATAACATTCCAAGACACAAAAGGGGGAGAGAGCCCTGCCCAATGTGAGTTACAATCTAAAGGAATGGGGAGAAACAAGAGGAGGGGAAGTATACAGTATATATACAGGCAGTGCTTGTTTAGCTGATTTAGTATGGAGCAAAACTTGGCCAGAGGTGGAATGGACTAAGTTAGAACATACACTTTTCTGAAAAAGTGAGTTTTGAGGGAGTTTTTCAAGATTTCACAGGTTGGAGAGTGACGGATGAGTTGTGGAAGGGCATTCCAGAGGAGGGGTAAAGCACGTGGGAAGTCTTGTATACATGAATGCGAGCATAAAACCGTCTCATGCATGGGAGGCTGCCTCTCAGCTGCCCATGCTGAGTGTTAGTAAGCACCCGGCCGGTGGACGTGAGCAGCTGATAGTCAGTGAATTCACCACCTGTCAGATGCTTTTGGAAAAAAAGCCTTACTCCGTAGCAGCTGACGGCCATGCAAGGTAGTTTTCCCCATCACTCCCTGTAACACACATGGGGAGGTTGAGAGGAGAGATCGGGGAAAGCAGAGGGATGCAGCCAATTCTGAGATGATGAAAACTGTGCACCAATGTGCACAGCTTGGAAATGGATTAATCCAAAGATGCAGCTAATGATTTTGGTCCAATGCCAAGCTTCATAAATTAGAAAATAATTAGCATAAAATTTACATCAACTCAGAATTCCAATACTCTCGTTGCAATCCCTAATTTATATTTGCATATTTGATCAGGAATATTTGTTCCTTCGTGAAAGTTGAGATGTGCTTACTACAAATTGCAAGCAGAATTGCACGTTTTTGTAAAGCGATGACTGTCGGTTGTTGTGCGATTTGTATTTTTTCCAAGCGATTTTGTATGCGTTTTTGTTTTGCCATTTGCAATTTTGTGTGCAGACAAACAGGTAGTGCACTCGTTGATCTGGAACTGAAAGTCTTTTAAAGGGACTCCGAGCAGTGCAGAAACTATGGAAAGATGCATATCATTTTAAAGCTCTCTTTCTCCTCTTTCCAATGATATATAAACCACCACCCTACGTCTTTTAGTTTTCGCTATTTTCGCGATTGAAATTGCCGCGACCGCGATTATGATCGCGAAAATAGAGAAAACTAAAAGGTGTAGGGCAACGATTTAGGTGTCGTCAGAAAGAGGAGAAAGAGAGCTTTAAAATGATATCCATCAAGCCATAGTTATATTGTATTACACAGGACGACACTTTCCCCAGTGTCAGCAGCTCCATTATGCTGAATGCAGCTGCTGACTTTGACAAAAAGTCGCCCTGTGTAATACAATATAACTATGGCTTGATGGATATCATTTTAAAGCTCTCTTTCTCCTCTTTCTGACGACACCTACATCGTTGCCCTACGCCTTTTAGTTTTCTCTATTTTCGCGATCGAAATCGCGGCCGCGACAATTTCAATCGCGAAAATAGCGAAAACTAAAAGGCGTAGGGTGGCGGTTTATATATCATTGGAAAGAGGAGAAAGAGAGCTTTAAAATGATATGCATCTTTCCATAGTTTCTGCACTGCTCGGAGTCCCTTTAAAGGAAATCTGACTGAAAAATGCTCACAAAATCGCTGTTCAAATCGCTTTTAAAGCAATTTGCAATTTTTTTTTCTACCTTGCATTGAAGCGCAAGCACTCAAAAAATGGTGCAGCACCTGCATTTGCAATTAGGAAAAAACTCCTCGCTCATGTGAGAACACTCTCATAGGTTTTCATTACACAAGCACTTTTATAACGCTTTAAAAATGCTAGCCCAAAAAAAAAAAGCTCTAAAAGCTCATTGGGATTGATTCACAAAGCCGTGATAACTGATATCACGGTTGCGCTAGCGTTTTGCACGCATTATAATGTGCGTAACGGTTTTCACGTGCAATTGCGAATTTTCACACAAAAATGGCCGAGTTTTCATGTGAAAGTTTGCGATTGTCATGAAAACCATAACGGTTTTCACGTACAATAACACGCGTTATAACACAAGCAAAATGCTAGCGCGACCGTGATATCAGTTATCACGGCTTTGTGAATCAAGTCCATAGTGTGAACCAGTCCTAAAAGAGAAACTGTACTGAAAATGGCGTCATGAATAAAATTGCTTGTTTTTTACAATATTACTTTTTACATTATTTACTATGCCCATTGTAGAATCTTTCCTCACTCGGATTTACATTGTAAAAGTTATCACAGGTGGCGACATCTTTAGTGCTGTCAGGTGCTTCTCTGTGGAATGTTTGTCTACTCTATCTCCCGAAGCCGTTTAAATGATACCTGGTCTCCCTGAATGTAAGGAAAATTCTGCATTGCTAAACAACCTAGGCTGTGACATCACTGGGAGGGTGGAGCAACATACCAATATACAGCAATATATAGTTATAGGAAGTGTTTTTGATGCTGACACCAGGAAAATTAGAGTAAAAGTGGGTATCCTGAATAATTCACTGCATTCTGCCATATGTCACTATAGTGCATCTTCAGCTGCCAGCTAATTGACCACCTCTCCCTACAAAGGATGTAGAGTGTTTTATTGAGCATTTAGGGATCGCTTTAACTCGCTAGTGATTTCCCTAAATGATGTGCCAATGTAACTGAATGTAACAAATTCCACAGTAGCGTTTGCGATTAGCAAACACAGGACATGCAGTATTTTGGGAGCATTTGCGCTCCAATGTAAAGTATTGAAGCGCTGGAAAATCGCTGAAGAATCGCTGCACATAGCGATTTGTGTGTGATTTATAATTGCTGCAAACTGTAAAAGGAATAAAAATAATAATAATAATAATTTAAAACGACCAATCAGAATTAAAATCACAAATCGCAATCACAAGCTCTGGGCTGGCAAAAGCTTACACTTTTTAAAAACGCTGCCAAAATTGCCAGAAAACGCTAATTCAAACCGCTAGCAATTTGCGACTTGTAGTGGGTTACAGGCCTTATTGTTCAATAAAAAAGATGGACTAATGGGTTTGCCCAATATGGGTGGCATATGCTAGAATCAGCAAACCACAACCTCTAGCTGTTGATCTAGTTAGGGGAGGGGGGTGTGGGGGGGGGCGCGCGCAGCGCGCCGCGGCGAAAAGTGGGGAGGACTGAGGAGCGCGTAGCGACGAAGACTGGGGGGGGGGGCTGCGCCGCGGCGAAAAGTGGGCGTGGCCATGACATTGTATGGGCGGAGCTAACGTAATGATGTAACAGCGAGGCATAAGAAAGCAGTGTTTGCGCCATGATGTGGACAAACGAGACTTTGCATCATGGGTGTGCAGAAACTGTGTGATGCTAATAGTATACCGTAACCACAAAGCAGCAAACATAGCCATCTATGACCATTAAATAATAATTGCAGTAACGGTTACCCCGGACACCAGAAAATAAACGCAATAGGCAACATGTCAGCACAAAATAACCGCAATGCGGGCAACATGTCAGTATAAAATAAACGCAATGCGGGCAAACATGTCAGTACAAAGTAAACGCAATGCGGGCAAACATGTCAGTACAAAATAAACGGAATGCGGGCAAACATGTCAGTACAAAATAAACGGAATGCGGGCAAACATGTCAGTACAAAATAAACGCAATGCGGGCAAACATGTCAGTACAAAATAAACGCAATGCGGGCAACATGTCAGTACAAAAGAAACGCAATGCGGGCAAACATTTCACCAGAAAAGAAACGCAATGCGGGCAAACATTTCACCAGAAAAGAAACGCAATGCGGGCAAACATTTTACCAGAAAAGAAACGCACTGCGGGCAAACATTTCACCGGAAAAGAAACAATGCGGGCAAAGATTTCACCGGAAAAGAAACAATGCGGGCAAAGATTTCACCGGAAAAGAAACGATGCGGGCAAACATTTCACCGGAAAAGAAACGATGCGGGCAAACATTTCACCGGAAAAGAAACGATGCGGGCAAACATTTCACCGGAAAAGAAACAATGCGGGCAAACATTTCACCTGTAAAAGAAACAATGCGGGCAAACATTTCACCTGTAAAAGAAACAATGCGGGCAAACATTTCACCTGTAAAAGAAACAATGCGGGCAAACATTTCACCTGTAAAAGAAACAATGCGGGCAAACATTTCAACGGAAAAGAAACAATGCGGGCAAACATTTCACCGGAAAAGAAACAATGCGGGCAAACATTTCACCGGAAAAGAAACAATGCGGGCAAACATTTCACCGGAAAAGAAACAATGCGGGCAAACATTTCACCTGTAAAAGAAACAATGCGGGCAAACATTTTACCTGTAAAAGAAACAATGCGGGCAAACATTTCACCTGTAAAAGAAACAATGCGGGCAAACATGTCACCTGGAAAAGAAAGCATTGATTTACTCACCTGGCAGAAGTCTCCGGCCTCTGGCGCGCTGCTCCTGGGACCGTCTTACTTCTCCTGCAGTCTCCCGCGCTGACAGGGCTACGGCAAGATGGCGCCCGAAGCCCTGTACTGGAGACACAAATAGGTCTCCAGTACAGGGCTTCGGCAGCCATCTTGCCGTAGCCCTGCTCTGCTCTGCCGGTGTCTGAACAGACACCAGAAGAGGAGGCTGGAGCGGGGCTGCAGGCAATGAACTGGCACGGCGTCTATAGACGCCGCTGCCAGTTCATTGAGGAGAGAGTGGCCAGAGTCCCGAGGCCGGGACGTCCCGCTGCTGAAAGCGGGACGTTTCCCGGGACCTCATTAAGCCTGGGACAGCGGACCCCGAATCCGGGACGCGTCCCGGGCAATCCGGGACGTCTGGTCACTCTAACTACGGTGAAATACTGTAAAATGTAAAATATGTGCAAACATATACAAATAAGAAGTACATTTTTTCCAAAGTAAAATGAGCCATAAATTATTTTTCTCCTATGTTGGTGTCACTTACAGTAGGCAGTAGAAATCTGACAGAAATGACAGGTTTTGGACTAGTCCATCTCTTATTAGGGGATTCTCAGGGATATATTTATTGTCAAACGCACTTTAGTGAATGGCACTTGCTCTGTCCAACCGCCAAAAAACTGTGTAGGGAGCAGGGACGCTGGCAGGCATCATTCTTTAAAAAAATTTTAGTGAATATCTTTATAAAGAATTAAAGCCTTGCTGAGACTCCCCTATGAAGAGATGGACTAGTCCAAAACCTGTCACTTCTGTCAGATTTCTACTGCCTACTGTAAGTGACAGCAACATAGGAGAAAAGTAATTTATTGCTCATTTTACTCTGGAAAAAATGTACTTCTTATTTGTATATGCTTGCACATATTTTAAATTTTACAATTTTTCGCTCTAGTGCCCCTTTAATTGTTCACCCTTCCTGGTTAAACTAATTAGCCTGTTAGAAGAATTTTCAGGTCATGACTATAAGTACTAATCAATTTGTTGTGGGTAATTTTTAGGAGGGAAAAGGGCGCTACTGTTAATGTATTTTACAGAATTAAAATAATGGATTTTACAGAATTAAAATGTAAGTTTGAATATATTCTTCTGCATTTTCTGAATCTGATGCACAGGTCATTGTTTCACATATAAGAAATTAACTTTAATTATTTGCTATCTTTTCATATATGTGATTGACATAAAATAATTCTTTCACTGGCTGATGAGTCATCCCATGGATATTTAACCCTAGTTCTTGAACCATCCAATCACCTCCCTCCCTCTCTCAGAAAACAGCGTACACTTCCAATCAAAATGGTTTTGACAATTCAGGGAAAACCTTTTGTCTGAAACTTTTGGAGTTTAAAAAACAAGGCCAAGACCCTTTGTTGGAGAACCACATCGAGTTTTGATTTTGGATAATGGTGTTTCTCAAATTTCTTCCAAAAAAACCTGCACTCCATCTGTGATCTCAATACAATCTTCTTCTATTCTTCTCTCAATGCGCTCACTAAAGAGGAGGCAGATGCAAAGGGACTGGGCCTGAATATTAATCATCATCCATTACCTGAAACTAAGGCCCATAGGCGATTAACTTTTTCCCCTGAGTTTTCTCAAAGGTTATATTTTTAAATGTCAACAAAATGCTCTTCAAGCCACCAGAAAGCAAGAAAATACTTAAAATAATTCTGATTTAGTACTTTTCACCTACTTTTTGGTACTTCTTTAGTTGAAATGTGCTGGAAAGTTATTTTAAATCGAAGATGAAAAATGATCTCCTAGGAGAAAACTCAGGTGAAAAACTGATTTACATACGGCCCTAAATGTCACTTCAAGCTCAACATTTTTTAACTTGTAGTAGTAGTCCAATTTTATTACTATTAGTAACATAAATAATGAACTGCAGGATTCATGATATTCATTTTTGAAAAAAAGATTTGTAATTAAAAGTTTAAATTATATTTGGTGCTGAAAAATATATGATATATTGATGACGTTATTTTTGTATGATACAAGGTCATTTATCAATGTTTTATACTGTTTCCTACACACACACACACACACACACACACACACACCACACACACACAGAGACACACACACACACACACACACCACACACACACAGAGACACACCCACACACCACACACACCCACACACCACACACACACACACACACACACACCACACACACACAGAGACACACCCACACACCACACACCGTACACACAAAACACACACACACACACCACACACACACAGAGACACACCCACACACACCACACACACCCACACACCACACACACACACACACACACACCACACACACAGAGACACACACACCACACACACACACACACACACCACACACACACACACACACACACACACACACACACACCCACCACACACACACAGAGACACACCCACACTCACCACACACACACACACACACACACCACACACACACAGAGACACACACACACACACCACACACACACAGAGACACACCCACACACACCACACACACACCACACACACACAGAGACACACCCACACACACCCACACACCACACACACACACACACAGAGACACACAGAGACACACACACACACCACACATAGACACACGCATCCAGAGACACACACACACACCACACACACACACACACACACACACACACCACACACACACACCACACACACACAGAGACACACCCACACACACCACACACACACACACACAGACACACACACACACACCACACACACACAGAGACACACACACACACACCACACACACACAGAGACACACCCACACACACCACACACACACCACACACACACAGAGACACACCCACACACACCACACACACCCACACACCACAAACACACACACACAGACACACACACACACCACACATAGACACACACACCCAGAGACACACAGCGACACACACCACACACACACACCACACACACACAGAGACACACCCACACACACCACACACACACAGACACACACACACACACACACAGACAGACACACACACACACCACACACACACACCACACACACACAGAGACACACCCACACACACCACACACACCACACACACCCACACACCACACACACACAGAGACACACAGACACACACACACACACACACCACACACACACACCACACACACACACACACACACAGACACACACACACACAGAGACACACACACACACACACACAGAGACACACACACACACAGACACACACAGAGACACACACACACACAGACACACACACACAGACACACAGACACACCACACACACAGACACACCACACCACACACACACAGACACACACACACAGACACACACACACAGACACACACACAGAGAGATACACACACCATACCCATACACACACACACACACACACACGTTAATACATTTCTACAGCTGCTGTTTTGACTTGCTAGTGTAAATTCCAGATAGGATTTTTTTGGTCCTGTGCGTTATAAGTAAGATCGCTCCATAAATAACATCAGGACCTACTGCTAGCTTAGCTTTTGCAGAGTTAGAAACTTCTTTATCACAGCAGGAAAGCGATGCTCTCTTCTGCCCACAAAACCTTACCAGTCAGACCAAAAGCTGAAAAAAAAATGTTTTAATAAAAAACTATTTCTAAAATTGTATTTTTATGTTTAACACAATAAACAAATAAAACAAATATGCTAAATATATATTTCAAGATTCAAGCAGTTTATTGTCATTGTGTAACCCTACGAAATTACTTTTCACGACAGCCAACATAGTGATAGTAACAAGGGTAGAAATAGAAGAATTGTACAAGTATGCCAGGTATTCTCAAATATGTAAACAATTTGTACACAGTGTTAATTATTACCGAGAGGATTCAGAGTTTATCAAGTTTATGGCGGATAGGAAAAAGCTGGTTTTCAATCTGTTTGTGTGCATGCAGATTGATCTAAATCTTGTACCTGATGGAAGGAGCTCAAGCAAGGTGTTTCCAGGGTGAGATATACATATGTGTGATAACCAATTGTATCTATCCTCCTCTTATAAATGACTCTTTTAGATATCTCATAGTTTTATTTTATATTTAAATCTAGTTTTAAGTTTTTACTGTTTCATTGTCTCTGCTCAATGACACATTCACTGAAGTATCCCAGAGCTCAAATCTATGAACTATTGTCCCTTTTTATGTCTATCTCATCATGTCACATGTCGCCTCGGTTGTCCTTTAACCACTTAACGACCAGCGTCGGTGGGTCGTTAGTGGTATAGCATGGATCATGCCAGTTCACGGAGGGTGTTTCTCCGAGAACAGCTGGAGAGCCGCCGATCACGGCTTGCCGCAAAATGTAATCATGCGGGGAAGAAATCCCCGCTGTTTACATCATACGGCGCTGCTGCGTAGATCGGCGATCCCCGGCCTCTGATGGGCCGGGGATCGCCAGCATCTGATAGGCAGAAGCCTATCCTATCAGGCGCTCAGAGGGTAAGGGAGAGGGAGGGAAAGCTGGGGAGGGCGGAAAGAGCTGCGAAGGGGGGCTTTGAAGAGCCCCCCCCCAGAAAGTGCGGGCAGCCGGCGGCGATCAGACCCCCCCAGCAGGACATCCCCCTAGTGGGGAAAAAAGCAGGGAACTCTGATCGCCCTGGCTATTTCCTGATCGGTGCTGCGGGTTGGACCGATCAGAAGAAAATCCCCTGGTCCTTAAGTGGTTAAAGAATAAAATATATTTCTTGATAGTTTTAATTTTTTTCTTTGATGTGTTTGTGATTTTTCTGCTCTTGTATGTTATTATTTATCAGCAGTGTTTACATTTATTTGTGGATTTGAGCCAGAAAAGCAACATGAATAAAGTAAAAACAGAGTGTAATTATTTAACATAGCTACACTCCTATCCATGTTTCCTAAGCCTTAAAACTGCAACAGCAAAAAAAGTTTGAAAGTCCAAGCTTTAATTTAGTGAGCATGCGCAGAGGCAAGCGCATCCACACAAGCGCAATCGTTAGCTTACCCACTTTTCTAATATTCTTCCTTCCCACATAACGGTGTAATACACAAAGCAAATAAGGATGATGCATGGCTGTGCACATAAGTGTGGAAAAGTGCTCATGCCCCTTCAGCGATAAAAAAGTATATATTAATTTTAGTCTTAACCTCTTGACGACCAGCTAACGACGATTGGCGTAAACTGGTCGTCTGTGGGTTTCCATGGAAACAGCCGCTCGTTTGAGCAGCCTTTCCATGTCCGTTCACGGAGGGTGTCTCCGTGAACAGCCGGAGAGCCGCCGATCGCGGCTCGCCGGCAAAATGTAAACACGCGGGGAAGAAATCCCCACTGTTTACATCATACGGCGCTGCTGCGCAGCAGCGCCGTAAGGCAGATCGGCGATCCCCGGCCTCTGATAGGCTGAAGCCTATCCTTCAATGCGCAGGACGGATATCCGTCCTGCGCAGCTCACAGGGGGAGGGAGGGAGAGGGACGGAGCGCAGAGAACGCTGCGGAGGGGGGCTTTGAAGAGCCCCCCGCAAAACGCAGCAAGCCGGCAGCGATCAGACCCCCCCCAGCAGGACATCCCCCTAGTGGGGAAAAAAGGGGGTAAGTCTGATCGCCCTGGCATAATCCTGATCTTTGCTGCGGGCTGGAGAGCCCACACAGCACAGATCAGACAGAAATCCACTGGTCGTCAAGTGGTTTATAATAAACTGACCTCAGTTTAACAAAAATGTGATTGTTAAAGGGGCACTACAGTGAAAAACTGTAAAATTTAAAATATATGCAAACATATACAAATAAGAAGTACATTTTTTCCAGAGTAAAATGAGCCATAAATTACTTTTTTCCCATGTTGCTGTCACTTACAGTAGGCAGTATAAATCTGACAAAAGTGACAGGTTTTGGACTAGTCCATCTCTTCATAGGGGATTTTCAGCAAGGCTTGTATCCTTTATAAAGACATTTCCGAAAAAGGATTTAAACAATGATGCTGGCCAACTTCCCTGCTCCCTACACAGTTTTTTGGCAGTTGGACAGAGCAACTGCCATTCATCAAGTGCTTTTGAAAATAAATATATCCCTGAGAATCCCCTATAAAGAGATGGACTAATCCAAAACCTGTCACTTCTGTCAGATTTCTACTACCTACTGTAAGTGACAGCAACATAGGAGAAAAGTAATTTATGGCTCATTTTACTCCGGAAAAAATGTACTGATTTGTATATGTTTGCACATATTTTAAATTTTACAGTTTTTCGCTGTAGTGCCTCTTTAAGATTGATTCCCTATTATTTAGCTAAAAGTTAAAATCTGACAGCTTTTGGCCTAGTCCTTCTCCTCATGGGGGGTTCTCCGGGGTTTTCTTTGTTTTCAAAAGCATTTCCTGAACAGCAGTTGCTCAGTCCAACTGCCAAAAATAGTAAGATACTAGCCAGCCTCCCTACTTGTACGCTCTTTTACCGGTTAGATTTAGCAACTGTTCTGAAAGTGCTTTTGAAAACAAAGAAAACCCTGAAAATCCCCCATGAGGAGATGGACTAGTCTAAAACCTGTCAGTTTTGTCAGATTTTAACTGCTTACTTTTTTTTGTATTCAATCATTTTACTCTTCTACTACATATATTTTGTAATATTGTACAATCAAGATCGTATTAGTGGGCACCTTTATCACTAGTTACTGTTTTAAGTTTGTGTGTGACATAGGGACAGTCAGAAATGCTGATTTCTGATTCCGCAGAAATTCCGATTTCGCCAATTACCGATTTTGCAGATTTCCGATCATTTTCCAATTTCAGAGTAGTGGGGTTTTTGTTTTTTTTTTGGTCTTTTTTTGCATTCTCTGATTAGTCCAATGCTTCCGAGATCTGTCATTGGGCTAAAATGACTTTTGTTGTGGTAATACAGTATTTCCAGGCACAGCAGAATTTTGATCGGAATCGGAAAATGATTGAAAGTCCGATCGGAATCGCTGTTGCCATGCAGTAGTGATGGTTCAGTTTTTCTACAGAATCAATCTGAGTTTCCAAATGTATAATCTGATTCTCTGATTGGCTTATTCATTCAGAATGCTGTGATTGGCCTAAAATTACTAAATATCGATATCTCGTATTTTCGACGGAATTCTGACAGATATCCGATTGCCTTACTATGATTACAGATTTCCGATCGGAAATGCAGGAATTACAATTCCGTAAAATCTGAGTGAGGATCCCTATGTGAGAGAACTGAGAACATGTAATCGTGGTTAGGCAATGATTCAAAGTAAAGCTTAGCTGTTGTCCTCTGTGGAGCTTTAGTGAATCATGCCTATTGTGTCCGCACACATCTTATACTACATAACACTGATTAACAGTACTGCGTAAATAAAAGCATAATAACATCAATTCCTGGAGCATGATGGTTACTTAGTTCTTGTTGTTTTCTGCTTTAGATTCTTAGCTGTGGTATTTTAAAGGGGTTCTGTGAATCATTTACTTACCTGGGGCTTCTATCGGCCCCCTGCAGCTGTCATGTCCTGCGCCGTCCTCCTCCGATCACCCGTTCCCCCGCCGCCAGCACCAGTCCAGTTATTCCTCTGACATAACTACGGCTGCACATAACTACTCGCTCCCGCTCGCGTCTCCGGGAGCTTACGGCGCAGTATGAGAAAACCTGAGTAGACTACACAGGAGGTAAGTATGACGTGTGTATGTTTATTTTGACTTTTAATTTTTAGTTCAGGTTTGCTTTAACTACTTCTGTACCAGCAGTCTCTGGCCCCTTACAGAGGAACTGTTGCGAAAATCTTAAAATTTAAAACACATACAAATAAGAAGTACATTTCTTCCAGAGTAAAATGAGCCATAAATTACTTTTCTACTATGTTGCTGTCACTTACAGTAGGAAGTAGAAATCTAACATTACTGACAGGTTTTGGGCTAGTCCATCTCTTCATGGGGGATTCTCAGCATGGCCTTTATTCTTTATAAAGATACTCCTTTAAAAAGATTTATACAAAGATGCTGGCCAGCCTCCCTGCTCACTGCACACTTTTTTGGCAGTTGGACGGAGCAACTGCTATTCACTACGTGCTTTTAAAAATAAAGAAAACCCTGAGAACCCCCTATGAGAAGATGGGCTAGTCCAAAATCGGTCGGTAATGTTTCTACTACCTACTGTAAGTGACAGCAACATAGGAGAAAAGTAATTTATGGCTCATTTTACTCTGGAAGAAACATACTTCTTATTTGTAAATGTTTACATGTATTTTACATTTTAAGATTTTTGCGACAGAGGTCCTTTAAGGACCAGAGACTGCTGGTTTGAAAAAACAGGTTGAACCAACTTCACACTGCATGGATCCCTACCTTCAGGTAAGTATCTCAGATGAGTTTCTCTAGCATGTGATGAGTTACGCAAGTGAGGAAACACATGCTAGTACTTTGCTCCTATTTGAAAACAGAGATGAAATCTGTCATCCACATTTAATGTATTACTGATCAGAGTCTCTCTTTTTGTAAAAACAAAAACAAAAAACTTGAAATATGCTGAAACTTTAATTACCTGTTACCATTATGATTTTACTACATTCTGAGCTGATTCATTTACTTTAAAGTGAACCCGAGTTGATCCTGGGGTCAACAAACAGATACTTACCTGAAGAGAGGGATCCTCCAGAGCAACAGGGGTGTCAAACTCAATCACGTAAGGGGCCAAAATCTAAAACGTAGTCTAAGTCGTGGGCCACATTGCTTACTAAGATTTAACATTTATTGAACAGTCTCAAACTAAGTGGCATAACTATAAAGAACATCGAGGGCAGCTCCTCCCGCTTTGGCAGAGTAGCACAGTGGAGCAGTTTAATACTTACCTGCCCCAGTGCTGCTCGGCAGAAAGTCTTCAAAATGAAATGTGGCTCAAAGCAAGATGCTATCCATATGAGGGGGCTAAGATGCCAAGAGGGGTCCCCTTGCTAATTTTGCTAAGGGGTCCCATGGGTTGTTGCTGCACCCCACCCCAAATTGACAATGTTTCATTGAGAAACCCTGCCTCTGGTGTGCTCATTGTGCAGTTGCTCTTTTACAGCTTACTATGATGAATATTTGAAGTTCTGGAGGGCCACCTAAAATGGCAAGGAGGGCCACATTTGGCCCCTGGGCCTTATGCTTGATGCCTGTGCTCCAGAAGCTTCCCATGCCCACCTCTAGACCACCCGGACTGCCTGGGACCCTCCTGAAGATGGTGACGGTGCTCCTCTTCATGCTAGATTTGTGTGCTATTCACCACGTACCGGAAAATGCGCACCACCGCGTTTAACACCGGCCTCAATGACCCACTCGGAAATGAAAGATTTTGTGTTCATCCACATTCCATTTGCACATTTTCTGCCCATGGTAACATGATCGAATAACATTATACTTTCCAATTGCAATGTATTTCGTCACAAAATGAAAAAGTTCAAAAGAAAGCAAACAATCCTGCACCAAGAAGGTGAACGCAATCACTGAGCGCCAGAAAAGAAGATTAACACTCACGATTTTGCAAGGGCAAATGTGTTTCCTGCCTTTAGGAATAATTGAATGTCTTCTGAATCATGGACCCAGAAATATTTAGGTTTTCCGATTCTGTGTGACAGATCATCTGGCAACCAGCTTTTGAAAATGGGACAAACAGAATTTCCTAAAGAGTTTTTCTTTAGTGTGAGGAGGGCTAGGGAACCTAAGGCTCAGGAACCAGATGTGGCTCTTTTGATGGTTACATGGCTCTCATACAAATCAGTTAGGGGTTGATTCACTAAGCTACACTGCCCAGGCAGCGCAGACTAGTGTGACAGCGCATTTTCAGTAGGCACGCTACTGCTGTAGCATGCACTGCTAACATACTCGCGCTACCCCAAAACGAATGGCTGCTCCAATTGTTCCACTCTTTACCCTGTCAGGTCCAGTGACTTTGTTGGACGAGATCCCCGCACTTTGATCGGCTGAATAGGCTACCTGCCACTTGACAGGCAGCCTATTGGGCCAAAGTGCGAGGATCTCGTCCTACAAAGTAAATCAACCCCCAAGTCAACTAGCTAATTGTACAAGCTGTTAGTCGGTATTTCTCCTCTCTAGCTTTCAGGTAAATTGCTGATGTTGCTGAAACCCAAGAGAAGGTGAAGACGTGTCTGACACTTACGCTGCCCGGCGGATCAACTGTATACACATCACCATGGCAGCAGGGACGTCACGTGTGCCCTCTGCTGCGCATGCACACTGTCCCAGTTTAAAACATATTGTATGGCTCTCACAGAATTACATTTTAATATATGTGGCGTTAATGCTCTCTCAGCCAAAAAGGGTCCTGACCCCTGAGGTAGAGACTGATAGATTAATCAGACCTGTTTTGCAATGAAGCTTATGTAATGGGATTTGTAGGACCAGATAACAGGTATTGATGAGTTATTTCCATGTTATTTTACTAATTGTGCCTGCGGTGAGAAGCAGAGGGAGCTCTTGCTTTGAAGTTAGCCCTGACAGGGTATTAGGGCCACTGATCTGTTGTCCTTCCTGCCCCTTCGCCAGGGGGCCATTGTCAGCACTATACTGTACACTCACAACTGTTGCGGCTTCTGTCTCCAGCCCCCACCGCACCTCCTGAGGACACATTGACCAGAGCAGCTTTCAACTAGACAAAGAATTGGGAAGGAGAGATTGTCAGAAGCCTTTAATCCAGGCCTGAGGGGTGACGAGAGGAAGGAGCGAATGGGTTTTTAAATGACCTAAAACTGCAGACAATGACCAAGGGGATGCAGGGGTTGCATGGCCACTGAGGAGTGGGTGGATGGACCTGGCGCTGGCAACTGACTCCACAGCATGTCCAGTCGCTGGCCCACTGGAGAGCCATTCACTCAGCAAGACCAAAAGGAAATTTACAAGTCGGTCATTTGTAAGAGGGGATTTACCCCGAGAATTAACAAAGTCCAGCAGGTTTCCCTCTGTCACGACAGGTGGAGGATGTTCTCCTCTCCAGTAGAGGTCCTCTTTGTAGGTGCTGAGTGGCCAGATGACCATCAGTTATAGGCAAGGACTCTGGATTTATGGATTTGCCCTCAGCTTTCAGCACTGATCTATTGCTGGATAAAAGGTCTCCTTTTTTATAACTAGCTTTATGGGCGTAACTAGAAATCACTGGCCCCCCCTGCAAAACATTGGATGGGCCCCCTCCAAGCTTATTACACTTACTCTGTCCAACTCTATTGGTCACAACTGGCTCTGTAGACTGCTCCAACATCATTACAGCACTTGGAGAGGTGTAGAGAGGTTGTGGGCTGGGCATTGTACACAAGAGCCTGCCGCACACTGAATAGGGACTGTTTGCAAAACTTTGTATGATTCCTTATCCGTGGATGAGCAGATGAAGTCATTAGAGCAATTGTGCAGAGAGCAGAACGTTTTTTGGTTTTTATTTTCTCCATGCCCTTATTTGACAGTCTCTCAGGAAAGGGAAAAGATACTCCTCCCCCCCCCCCACGGGGCCCCCTGCAGCTTCTGGGCCCTCCTGCGGATGCATCCCTTGCAGGGTCCATTGTTATGCCCCTGACTAGCTAGTTTAGTTGTCATAAGTAGTGATGTTCGTGTCTAGGAGAAATTGTGGTGGAGCATGTGATTTGTTTGATTATCTGATCGATTTGTAAAACTGGGATCATATCCTGTTTTACCACATGATCATAATTAGCAAATCAGAGGCTTGCATATCTATCACCTGACCAAACTGATCACATGCTTCTCCATGAGTTCTCCTAGACATGACTATCACTAGTCATAATATGGAATCACATTTTCACTGTTTTCAAAATGACAAAAACAATCTTGTTATCCAAGGAAATCTGTGCTGAAACTGACCTAAACAAAAATATAATCTGCCTCGCTATCGTGTTGATCCTCTGGCTCTTAATACCTTCTTAGTCGCTGACCCAGAAGGAAAATGCAGATCAGGGGTTCCAACTGTGGTTTTACTCCCAGAGACACCATCAGAGTCAATTAAATATATGTGAGCTCCATACATGTTTAGGGCCCATAATGGGAGTCATGTGCGAAACTGTAAGTTCTGGTGAAGTTGACCCTGAACTTGCATCCTCACCAATCACCTCTTAACGTTCTGTAACCCCACGAACCTTCCTGTTCCTCTCTGCATCCCCTCCTTCCAGCATCTGACTTAAATATCAAAGAAGTCTTTGGGTCTCCTCAGAAGGCCACCCCTCATCAGCCATAGGGCAGCATCAGTAACATGTCCCCTATCAGACCCCAGCAGCATCAGTAACATGTCCCCTATCAGCCCCCAGCAGCATCAGTAACATGTCCCCTCATCAGCCTCCAGCAGCATCAGTAACCGGTCCCCTCATCAGCCCCCATCAGCATCAGTAACATGTCACCTCATCAGCCCCCAGCAGCATCAGTAACCGGTCCCCTCATCAGCCCCCAGCAGGATCAGTAACATGTCCCCTCATCAGCCCCTGCAGCAGTATCAGTAACATGTCCCCTCATCAGCCCCTAGCAGCATCAGTAACATGTCCCCTCATCAGCCCCCATCAGCATCAGTAACATGTCCCCTCATCAGCCCCTAGCAGCATCAGCAACATGTCCCTTCATCATCCCCCATCAGGATCAGTAATATGTCCACTAATCAACCCCCAGCAGCACCAGTAACATGTCCCCTCATCAGCCCCCCCAGCAGTTACAGTAACATGTCCCCTCATCAGCCCCTAGCAGCATCAGTAACATGTCCCCTCATCAGCCCCTAGCAGCATCAGT
This sequence comes from Hyperolius riggenbachi, assembly GCF_040937935.1. Lineage (NCBI taxonomy): Eukaryota > Metazoa > Chordata > Amphibia > Anura > Hyperoliidae > Hyperolius > Hyperolius riggenbachi. The sequence goes on along the minus strand of NC_090651.1, from coordinate 30,178,374 downwards.
AACATGTCCCCTCATCAGCCCCCATCAGCATTGGTAACATTTCCCCTCATCAGCCCCCATCAGCATCAGTAACATGTCCCCTCATCAGCCCCTAGCAGCATCAGTAACATGTCCCCTCATCAGCCCCCATCAGCATCAGTAATATGTCCCCTTATCAGCCCCCAGCTGCATCAGTGACATGTCCCCTCATCAGACCCCAGCAGCATCAGTAACATGTCCCCTCATCAGCCCCAAGCAGCATCAGTAACGTGTCCCCTCACCAGCCCCCAGCAGCATCAGTAACATGTCCCCTCATCTGCCCCCTGCAGCATCAGTAACATTTCCCCTTATCAGCTCCCTGCAGCATCAGTAACATGTCCCCTCACCAGCCCCCAGCAGCATCAGTAACATGTCCCCTCATCAGCCCCCAGCAGCATCAGTAACATGTCCCCTCATCAGCCCCCAGCAGCATCAGTAACATGTCCCCTCATCAGCCCCCAGCAGCATCAGTAACATGTCCCCTCATCAGCCCCCAGCAGCATCAGTAACATGCCCCCTCATCAGCCCCCAGCAGCATCAGTAACATGTCCCCTCATCAGCCCCCATCACCATCAGTAACATGTCCCCTCATCAGCCCCTAGCAGCATCAGCAACATGTCCCTTCATCATCCCCCATCAGGATCAGTAATATGTCCACTAATCAACCCCCAGCAGCACCAGTAACATGTCCCCTCATCAGCCCCCCCCAGCAGTAACAGTAACATGTCCCCTCATCAGCCCCTAGCAGCATCAGTAACATGTCCCCTCATCAGCATCCATCAGCATTAGTAATATGTCCCCTCATCAGCCCCCAGCTGCATCAGTAACATGTCCCCTCATCAGCCCCCAGCTGCATCAGTAACATGTCCCCTCATCAGCCCCCAGCAGCATCAGTAACATGTCCCCTCATCAGCCCCCAGCTGCATCAGTAACATGTCCACTCATCAGCCCCCTGCAGCATCAGTAACATGTCCCCTCATCAGCCCCCCCCAGCAGTAACAGTAACATGTCCCCTCATCAGCCCCTAGCAGCATCAGTAACATGTCCCCTCATCAGCATCCATCAGCATTAGTAATATGTCCCCTCATCAGCCCCCAGCTGCATCAGTAACATGCCCCCTCATCAGACCCCAGCAGCATCAGTAACACGTCCACTCACCAGCCCCCAGCAGAATCAGTAACACGTCCACTCACCAGCCCTCAGCAGCATCAGTAACATGTCCCCTCATCAGCCCCCAGCAGCATCAGTAACACGTCCACTCATCAGCCCCCAGCAGCATCAGTAACAGGTCCCCTCACCAGCTCTCTGCAGCAACAGTAACATGTCCCCTCATCAGCCCCTAGCAGCATCAGTAACATGTCCCCTCATCAGCATCCATCAGCATTAGTAATATGTCCCCTCATCAGCCCCCAGCTGCATCAGTAACATGTCCCCTCATCAGCCCCTAGCAGCATCAGTAACATGTCCCCTCATCAGCATCCATCAGCATTAGTAATATGTCCCCTCATCAGCCCCCAGCTGCATCAGTAACACGTCCACTCACCAGCCCCCAGCAGCATCAGTAACACGTCCACTCACCAGCCCCCAGCAGCATCAGTAACACGTCCACTCACCAGCCCTCAGCAGCATCAGTAACATGTCCCCTCATCAGCCCCCTAGAGCATCAGTAACACGCCCCCTCACCAGCCCCCAGCAGCATCAGTAACAGGTCCCCTCACCAGCTCTCTGCAGCAACAGTAACATGTCCCCTCATCAGCCCCCAGCAGCATCAGTAACACGCCCCCTCACCAGCCCCCAGCAGCATCAGTAACACGACCCCTCACCAGCCCCCTGCAGCATCAGTAACACACCCCCTCATCAGACCCCTGCCGAATCAGTAACAGGTCCCCTCATCAGCTCCCTGCAGCATCAGTAACATGTCCCTTCATCAGCCCCCTCCAGCATCAGTAACAGGTCCCCTCACCAGCTCCCAGCAGTATCAATAACATGTCCCCTCATCAGCCCCCAGCAGCATCAGTAACATGTCCCCTCATCAGCCCCCAGCAGCATCAGAAACATGTCCCCTCACCAGCCCCCAGCAGCATCAGTAACATGTCTCCTCATTAGCCCCCAGCTGCATCAGTAACATGTCTCCTCATCAGACCCCAGCAGCATCAGTAACATGTCTCCTCACCAGCCCCCAGCAGCATCAGTAACATGTCCCCTCATCAGACCCCAGCAGCATCAGTAACGTGTCCCCTCACCAGCCCCCAGCAGCATCAGTAACATGTCCCCTCATCAGCCCCCATCAGCATCAATAACATGTCCCCTCATCAGCCCCCAGCAGCATCAGTAACATGTCCCCTCATCAGCCCCCAGCAGCATCAGTAACATGTCCCCTCATCAGCCCCCCCAGCACTTGCAGCTCTTAGCAGCAGCACTATACCAGCAGCAGCACCTGAAATGCATCCCCCATCAGCCCAGAGACTTGTCAGAGACATTCTCACTTCAATTAAACTTTACATCAGTTTCACATCAACATTTTTTGTTTCAGAAAAAAAAAAAACTATCACCCCAGTTTGTTATTTCTTCTTCTTAAATGAAGATACTGAATTAATAAATGTTTGTAATTAGCAGCATAAACAAGCAGGGCTGCATTAACCATTCCTGATCTCTCCAGGGATCGCCAAGCAGCAAATCAGGGGCCAGTACATGAAGTCTGGTGCTGGAGGAGTTAATCCATGTTTGGGGGAGGGGTGCAATTATTTCTGAAATACTTATTTGCTTTTTTTTTTTTTTTCTCCTAAAAGAACAAAAAGGAATTGGAGGGGGTAATATTCATGATTGTAATATTGGTTTGGAGGTAATTACTTTTAATGTCAGGAAGATTAAGGTTAATATCATCTCTATTAGGCGGCTGCCTGGTAATTAAAAGTGAAGGAAGGGGGCTGAGAACAGATGGGTGATGGGTGGGCTGTGATCGGAGGGAAACACGGGCGGGAGATGCGGAGGGAGGGAGAGTCCGGCTAGCAGCACCGGTCAACAGCACTGACACCGAGCAACAGCACTGACACTGATCCACAGCCCTGACCATCAACAGCACTGACACTAATTAACAGCCCTGATACTGACACCGATCAACAGCCCTGACACTGATCATCAACAGCACTGACACTGATAAACAGCCCTGACACTGACACTGATCAACAGCACTGACTGATCATCAACAGCACTGACATTGATCAACAGCCCTGACACTGATCAGCAGCCCAGACACTGATCAACAGCCCAGACAGTGACACTGATCAACAGCACTGACACTGATCAACAGCCCAGACACTGACACTGATCAACAGCCCTGACACTGATCAACAGCCCTGACACTGATCAACAGCACTGACACTGATCAACAGCCCAGACACTGACACTGATCAATAGCACTGACACTGATCAACAGCCCAGACACTGACACTGATCAACAGCCCTGACACTGATCATCAACAGCCCAGACACTGATCAACAGCCCAGACACTGATCAACAGCACTAACACTGATCAACAACCCAGACACTGATACTGATCAACAGCACTGACACTGATCAACAGCACAGACACTGACACTGATCAACAGCACTGACACTGATCAAAAGCCCAGACACTGACACTGATCAACAGCACTGACACTGAGCAACAGCACTGACACTGATCATCAACAGCACTGACACTGATCAACAGCACTGACACTGATCAGATCAGCAGCACTGACAATGATCAGCAGCACAGACACTGACACTGATCAACAGCACTGACACCGATCATCATCTGCGCTGACACTGATCAACAGCCCTGACACTGATCAACAGCCCAGACACTGACACTGATCAACAGCCCAGACACTGATCAGCAGCACAGACACTGACACTGATCCACAGCCCTGACCCTGATCAACAGCACTGACACTGATCAGCAGCACAGACACGGATCAACAGCCCAGACACTGACACTGATCAACAGCACTGACACTGATCAACAGCCCAGACACTGACACTGATCAACAGCACTGACACGATCAACAGCACTGACACCGAGCAACAGCACTGACACTGATCAACAGCACTGACACTGATCATCAACAGCCCTGACACTGATCAACAGCACTGGCACTGATCAGCAGCCCAGACACTGACACTGATCAACAGCCCAGGCACTGATCAACAGCCCAGACACTGACACTGATAAACAGCCCAGACACTGACATTGATCAGCAGCACTGACACTGATCAACAGCCCAAACACTGACACTGATCAACAGCCCAGACACTGACACTGATCAGCAGCACTGACACTGATCAACAGCCCAGACACTGACCAACAGCACTGACACTGATCAGCAGCCCAGACACTGACACTGATCAACAGCCCAGACACTGACACTGATCAACAGCCCAGACACTGATCAACAGCCCAGACACTGACACTGATCAACAGCCCAGACACTGATCAACAGCCCAGACACTGACACTGATCAACAGCCCAGACACTGACACTGATCAACAGCTCAGACACTGACACTGATCAACAGCACTGACACTGATCATCAACAGCAATGACACTGATCAACAGCACAGACACTGATCAACAGCACAGACACTGACACTGATCAACGGCACTGATACTGATCAGCAGCACAGACACTGATCATCCACAGCACTGACACTGATGAACAACACAGACACATCAACAGCACTGATACTGATCAACAGCACTGACACCGAACAGCATCGCAGACACTGATCAACAACACAGACATTGATCATCAACAGCACTGACACTGATCAACACCACAGACACTGATCAGCAGCACTGACGTTGACCCCTTATAGCTCTGATCAAGATCATAGATCAATAGCACAGAGTAGACACTGATCAACAGCACAGACACTGTTCAAAAGCAACGACCCCAACCACCTCCTACGCCTCCAGCACTGACACTGATGAATAGAATATACACTGATCGCCTACAGAACACTATTTTCCACCACACTGATGCGGATCACCATCAGTACTGATCACTACCGCTCTCACCCACTGACACCGATCACAAGACTCGCTGTCCCTCATCACAGATACAGCGATCCCCGATACAAGGGGCTGCTACATACAACTTGTTTATTAAGATGTATCTAGTACTGAATAATTGCTGCGATATAATATTCCTAATCACATCCCTGTGCACAGCGACCAGAGCTCCAGCGGGGGCTCCAATCCTCCCAGAGAAAAACAGGGATAATGGCGAGCCGTGGCAGTGTGATACACGGAATATTATATATATATATATATATATATATATATATATATATATATATATATATATATATATATATATATATATATATATATATATATATATATATATATATATATATATATATATTCGTTACAGTGTAATAAACCACTGGCTATAGTAAATTTTGTCCCCAGGTCCCAACCATGTGCCTGTATGAATATTACAATGTATGATGAATCCTGATATAGTAAACTTCTAATATAGTAAACTATTTGGTCAAGCCCCCTGGAGTTTACTATGAAGAGATTTTACTTAAAACCGATGTGATGTTTTAATTATAATTATTATTAGTCGATCAGTCTATGAGCCTGCACATAGCAAGACAATATATATATATATATAGGTACAGTACGTGTGTTACAAATGTCCTATATATAGATGCATACATATAGTGTATATGTTATTCTGCTGGAGGGCGGTACATTCAATGTCCGGACCTCAGAAATATCTACAGTATAAATATAATAATAATGATTTCTATAGATCACATAGACTTCCTGGTAATATTACACGCTGTCCGTTATTCTGAATGCACCGGACGGGTCACCACAATCACCAGCAGGCCAATATACTCCATGCGGGGGAAATATTTACTATAAACTATACATAGAATATTTCCAGAGACCTCCCCGGCCAGTAACGCAGGGCTAGCTGGTATCAGCCAACCTGTAAATGTATATTATTATATATAACTTATATTATTATACATTATCCTGTATACACCCATTCACACATTCCATAGCATACTATAGCATACTCTACAGGCAGATCTGCGAGTCTGTGGAGGGGTCATAGCTTTCTATAGGGGCAAATAACTGTAATAAATAGGAGGGCTGTCCACAAAATGAGAGGAACACGTACGACAATCTGAGAGCATACAATTAGAAAATGTCTGTCATAATATAGCATATATATATATATATATATATATATATATATATATATATATATATATATATATATATATATATATATATATATATATATATATATATATATATATATATATATATATATTAATGTAATAATAACAATACAACAGAAGTATAGCCGGATAACATATAGTAGTAAATGATATAATAATATCACATAAATGATTATATACTAAATGATATGGCATAAATATGCCATGAAGAATAATTATATAATTATTTAGAACTGTAAAAATGTAATGTAAATACAATCAGAATTTTTATTCTACTGGTTGTTTAATAGAAAGAAATACAGACACAGGTAAATATTGTACAGCGCTGCTGTGTGTGTGTGTCAGTATATAGTGTGTAGATACAAGTCCCATCTATATGCTGATAATATGCTGATAGTAATGGGGTCAGCCCATCACGCCGGATACAGGAGGCATCAGGCATGCAGGATGTAGATAGTGACTGGCAGAATCTCTGGTGACACCCTGGGGTGGCTGCCGGTCACTTCCGGCCACAGGGGTCACGCTTTATGCAGTCCAAGGAATCGTTTTACCTAATATCACTTATAGATCGAAAATAAGAAAAGCTTCATCTCTGCTGAACTACAAATCCCAAGGGACCCTCTTAAATAAAAACTGCAAAATACTAACAGTCTGAGAGTACCCAAAAAATGTCAGGCTGCCCTCCTTGTGACCAAATCAAAGCTCAACCTGCAAACAAAAGTTCCACAATAATCATATAACATCCCCCCTCCTCCTCCAAATATGATCTCAAACAGTACATCGCATGGATTTCGCATCGCTGGTGCCGGTAGTTAACAATTGTATACAAAAGTCATATTTGTTACATTATTTCCACACATTTACTACAGAATCTTTCATACATCTCTAGTATGGGAGTGCACCTGCCGTACAGAGCGCAGTGCTGTAATTGCTGCACAACTGTATTGCAATCATTATTAGTAACAGGCAGAGATTGGAGCATCCAGAGAAAATGACTTGTGTCTTCACGTTACAGTTACACACATACATCTACATACGCTTCCATGTATGCAAATATTTGCAAGTTCTAAAACTATATTTGTGTGTGTAGGGAAGAAAGGTGTGTGTGTATATATATATATATATATATATGTATATATATATATATATATATATATATATATATATATATATATATATATATACACATACATACTTTTAAACCCGCTTTAAATTATATGTAACGCTCGCCTTATATATTGCATCAGTGTCGTTTGCATGATATCACGAATAATCTGTTTATTTTGCTACATTTGCACTCTGTGATCATAATGCAGTGTAGGTGACGTCACTGGGACACAATTCATCTGTGTATTTTTAGTCACTTGCACACTATGGCGATTTATTATTATTATTCTATTATTATTTGTCTTATTTTATGTTATTTACACACTATATTATTATTACTCGGTATAGTTTATGATATTTGCGCTCTGTGATCATAAATAATGTATTTTAATGTTATTTTGCACAGTATATGATGATAAGTAGGCGTGTTTATATTACTTACACACTAGGTGACAATTTATCGATGTATTTTATGTTATTGGCAGGCTATGACGATAAATCAGTGTATTTTATGATATTTGCAGGATTAAGCTGTGTATTTTGTGTTATTGGCGCACTGTGAGGATGAATTGGTGTATTTATGTTATTTGCACACTATGTGACGATTTATCAGTGTATTTCGATGCTATTATATTGCAGGTCGTGGTCTCCTTGGACAGAAAAAGACAATCAGTGGCATGAATGATGAGAGCTATACTCACCTACACCAACAATTACTTATCTCGTATCCCATAAACACTGATGGGCCGGTGGGCTGACAGTCAGAATTACTGTAATAAGTTTAGCTCTGTAATGCAGATGTAACATAGTTTATTATTATTATTATTTTCCTGGTGTCAGTGGAGCTGCAGTCTGGGCTGCTCTATGGGAGAAGGTGGGGGTGGGGAGGGGGGGGGGCACAAAGATCTATAACAGAAAAGTGTTTTTGATGCTCCCTGGGCGAGTCCCACCCTCCTCTGTTACTTGAGAATACCTCCTGGTTGACACAGTAGAACAAGTCTCCGGCCAATGAGAAGTGAGCATCCCCGGCGGGCAGCCAATGGCGAGCGGAGCATTGTTGCCAGCATTTGTCTAATGAGGGAGCAACAATTGAGAGACAAGGGGACTTGCTGCAGCCTCTGATCCTAGTTGTAACTTTGCAGCTGGCTGACATAGGGGAGAGAGAGGACATTGCTGGAGAGCTCCTCTTGTCACACCTGGACCTGCAGAGGGGACCTGGGACACAGTAGGTAACTCTGCCCAGCTATAGGGGGATCCAGACTGCAGCTGAGGTTGTGCTGTGCAGGACTGGGAGTTCAATGCTGGAGGCTGGGACTGGACTCAAATGGTTCTGGAATGTGCTGTGGAGTTGTTGAGAGTGAGATAGAATTGTGTTAATACCGGGTCAGGCTTGCCTTACTGGGAGATAGAATTGTACTGTTATAGGGCCAGGCTTGCTGTGCTAGGAGATATAATTGTTCTGTTATAGGGTCAGGCTTGCTGTGCTGGGAGATATAATTGTACTGTTACACAGTTAGGGTTATTGCAGGAAAATACACCTGTACTGTTACATTACAGGGTGAGGGTTAGGGGCTGTGGTGCTGGGGATTTCTTGTTTAGAGTTGGGGTTGTGCTGCTGATTATCGGAAAACCACAACTTGGAAGATGTTTGAAAAGTTTACCCAAAGTCCCGATGACAGTAAATATATGGGTGGCTGTATAGCTCTTGGACACTGTCATTAAGGATAGGAGTTCCTGGTATGGAATACCTTCAAAGGTCCCTGTGAGTCCAGGATAGCACAGATTGTATAGTGCAATACTTTCACACCGTTTGTTGGCATTGCCAGGTGTCTGGAGATTGGCCAATCAGGATATAGTATACTGCCAGTTTGTAGGATACAAGTGTGAACAAACTATAGGGAAGGTGGTTGCTGTAGAAAAAGAGGGGTCTCAGGATTTGGGTGTCCCTCTCTGTGGGTGTTATACTTTTCTCTAGGTGTAGTGCTGCTGAATGAGGCGATAGGTAGAGATTTGTTCTGGTTCCTCCCTATTTATAAAGACATTTGGGGTCTTCTGAGATGGACATGAGCGGGGCCCCCTCTGGATCCCAGGTTCCTCAAACTGTGACTTCCACCCCTATTCCAGTGACCATGACCGGGACCCTGATCCGGGGCCCCCAGCTGCTCCTGAGGACAGCCGAGAAGTACCCCCGCACACCAAAGTGTGCCCGCTGCAGGAACCATGGGGTGGTGTCGGCTCTGAAGGGCCACAAGCGCTATTGCCGCTGGAAGGACTGTATGTGCGCCAAGTGCACGCTTATCGCGGAGCGCCAGAGGGTGATGGCCGCGCAAGTTGCGCTCCGCAGGCAGCAGGCGCAGGAGGAGAACGAAGCGCGCGAGCTGCAGCTGCTCTATGGCACCGCGGAGGGGTTAGCGCTGGCCGCGGCCAATGGCATCATACCGCCCCGGCCCGCCTACGAGGTCTTCGGCTCTGTTTGCACCGATGGGGGATCAGGTAAGCGCAGAATCAGTCTTCTACAAAAACTTTCCAAACAAGTTGGGCCATTTTCAAGGGGTTTGTGGGATGTGTTTCTGTATGATAGACACAGAGAAAGTAATCAACAACTGCAAAATGCAGAAACGCTAAAAATGCAAAATTATATATAGAGCCCGATACAGTAATTTGTGCTGCATCTGTGCCTGAAATTTAGACCCATCCAATTACAAGGAATATTCTGTAATCTATCTATCGATAGACCTATCGTTTTGTATTCCATCTTTTTAACATTCTATGTATTTTCTATTTCATCTTTTTATCTATCTATCTATCTATCTATCTATCTATCTATCTATCTATCTATCTGTCTGTCTGTCTGTCTGTCTGTCTGTCTGTCTGTCTGTCTGTCTGTCTGTCTGTCTGTCTATCTATCCAACCTTCCATTCCATGTGTTTATATGTTTATGCATTACTGCCACAGTAATGCATAAACATGCGACATTGCAATTCCTTTCTGTTTCACATATACAGAATTTCGTTGTTATTATTATGATATCCAACGTCATTTACTAACCTCCGGAATCCGGAAATAATCTGAAAGTCTAGAACTGTATCGTTTTTGCTTACCCCATAGGAGATATATAACTATATACCATCCCACATTATACACCCGATCACAATTAGTAACACAAGAAAAGCATGTTTTTTTGGAAGATGATCTCCATAGAAATTTTGGGTGCCCAGTATCAAAAATGTAAATAATTACTAGGACGAGATATAGTATGTGGCACCTCCCTAATCATTATTTGGGACTTCACTAAATTATTTGATATACATATATATCGCTATTATCTATCTATCTATCTATCTATCTATCTATCGTCTTCTTCCAATACAATTATGGTATTCTACTGATTATCAAAAGTATGGAGTAATTATTGTATCATAGTACACTCCTTGATTTGCTTCTCTTAATTTTTCCCTTAAATTTAATAGAATCTATCTATCTATCTATCTATCTATCTATCTATCTATCTATCTATCTATCTATCTATCTATCTATCTATCTTCTATATAGACTACAGAGAGAAAATAAGAAAGCTCATGTATGATCACTTTGTGTAGAGGTCTTACAAGTTAACTGTACAGATGGCAATTATGTGTAATGTGCGAATGCTCTAGAACACTCACAGTCCAGACGTGCATGAGATGCTGGGAGTTGTAGTTCCACAATAGCCCGTGAGACACATGTGCCATTATTGCCCTCTTGCCTTGCCACTGAAGTCATACTGTACCGTGAATAATGCACCTCCTATCTGTAATGTGTTGAAGCCACTTCTGATCCAGTCTCGTCTCATTTCTTCCTCCAGAGTCGAAAATCCAGAAGTTTGACCTGTTTCCCAAGGCCCTCATCCCCAGGTCAGTCACCCCTCAGCAGATGAACCCCGGGGCCAAGCCGGTGACCCCCGACAGCGAGTCTGTCTCCGGGAGCGCCCAAGGAGCCTCTTCTCCTGAAGTGAGAGCCGGTTCCGGCTCCGAAAATGGCGATGGCGAGTCCTTCCTCAGCTCCCCCATGTCCAAAGCTCTAAAGGAAGGCGAGGACAGCCAAGGTTCTATAAGCCCTTTAGGCTCTGAGTCTGGTTCTGATGGCGAGAAAGACGACCAGGACCCCAGCTCGTCCTCCTCGGCCAGGCAAAGGACCCCCATAGACATTTTGACGAGGGTCTTCCCAACCCAGAAGAGGAGCGTTTTAGAGCTGGTGCTGCAAGGCTGCGGTGGGGATGTGGTCCAAGCCATTGAGCAGATCCTGAACAACCGAGGAGGCCAGGAGAAAGGTGACGAGACATGGTCCAGGGAAGCGGCTCTTCAGAGCATCCAACCTTCTGTGTCCACCACTCACCGACCTCTCATAGCTGGGGCCATCACCCCGGCCATAGGAACCCTGGGCAACAGGTCTGCCTTCTCCCCCCTGCAACCTAATGCCACCCATTTTGGAACAGACGCTAGCACCTACCAGATAGGTGGGCACCTCGGACTCAACCCACTAAGACTGGCCTATTCTGCCCACAGCAGAGGACTTGCTTTCATGGCCCCATACTCCACAGCTGGCTTCATGCCCACGCTAGGCTTCCGCCCACCTATGGACTATTCCTTTAGCGATCTGATGAGGGACCGAGCTAATGTCCACAAGGATCAGGTCTATGCCAACGGTCTCTATGGCTCTGTGGTGAGCAACACCACCGAAAAGCAATAAACTGAACACATAACTGACTGGTATATAGGGATGACCCTGGTGGTCACCATAAAGATCATTTTTAAGCAACTTTAGTCCCCTCAAAAGTGGGGGAACAATACAGGTTTGAAGGACCAAATCAAGGAACCACTAACACTCATTCTGAGACCTCAGAAACTTTTTGTTTTTTTAATCGAAAACTTTTTTTTTTTTAAATTCAAAATGCCAAGAGAGGGAATTTTATTTGGCTATCAAATAAATATGCTGATTTTCTTTTTTTTTTGTAAACGCACTTTGCCCTAGTAGTTAGATTGTCGTGGTCTCCTAATATGTGACCCCAGCCAGGGTTATGCTAGAAGCTCCCTGTTCTTGTCAGAAGGGAAACTTCATGTTTTATCTAAATTATTCTTGACGTTGTGGGTGGAAGTCGGCGACTCGCAGGGTAAAAGGGGTGAAAGGACTGCCCGCTGTGTACAGAACTGTAGATAATAATTACGGTGGAAGAGTGACGTCATCTTTTTTGGTCAGTTTTTAAAGTATTGCTGTCGGTTCCATTGTCTAGATTTTAATAACAGCTCCGTGTGACCTGCATTCATGGACATCGGTAATAAACGTTATTTTTTACATATCTCTCCTATTGTGCCCGGCTGGTAGAAGAAGAGGTATCTCATTAAAATATTTCCTTAAACTGACCAGTGTGCTTTTTGTTAAAAAAACAAACAAAACAAAAACAAATAAGGAAACTGGTGAGAAAAAAGGTATTAGCTGTCTCTTGGAGGAACAAGGGAAGAGAAACACAGAAAACGTCTGAAGCAACTAAAAAAACAAACAAAACATTATCTGATTATTTATAACATATACCCCCCCCCCCCCTCCAAAATAAAAAATAAAAAAGAACAAATCCACAGTAACGTATTGCTAAGAAATCTGGTGGTATAGCACAATTTACAGAAATTCTGAGAGATGAGAAAAGAAGATTTACATGTCATGCCTTTTAAAGGAATTTTATTACAAAAAAAACCATGTAATTTAAAAATACATGCATATAAAATGGTAATTTCTCCCAGGAGAAAATTGCACTAAAAATGCACTACAAATTATTTTTTTCTCCTATGTTGCTGCCACTTATGGTAGGTAGTTAAAAGTTGACAGATTTGTATCTAGTCCATCTCCTCATGTGGGGATTCTCTATATTTATTTTATACTTTACAAAGGTACTTCAGGGAAAGGATCTATACTAAGGTGCTGCCCAGTGTCCCTACTTGTTTTTTTTACACTATTTTGACAGTTGGACTGAGCAACTGCCATTCAGTAAGTAAAGAAATACCCTAGAACACCCATATGAGGAGATGGATTAGTCCAAAACCTGTCAGATTTCCGCTACCTGCTGTACGTGACATTGACATAGGAAACAAGTAATTTATAGTGCATTTTACTTTTTGAGAAACCTACATTTTGCATGTGTGTATTTTTACATTTTTTTTTTGGAATAGTTGTCCTTTTAGTTAAATTATATAGTTTGTGATTTTTTTTTTCCATTTAAATAAATCTTCCAAGTCGAAGGATTGGTCTGATTTTTAGATGAGCAGAATATTTCAGGTCCTATCTCAGGCTAAAGTCACAGTAGTCAGTTGCATAATGCACGCAGTATGAGTTTAATACAAAGCCTGCATGCAGCGTGCAATGCTGGGAATACACCATACATTTTTACCCCCAACAGATGGGTTCGAAAGATCATTTCCGACATGTCTGATATTCCTTCCGATCGTTTTTTGGCTCGATTTCTCATAGAAGTGAGTGGAAAAAGATAAGGAAAACTAGCAGAAGATAAGAGAATCAAGCGCAGAATCGAGCGGAAAAAACGATCGGGTGGAAAATTGAGCGGAAAAACATATCGTGTGTACCCAGCATTAGCGTAAAATGATTATGATGCAGTACTGTGAACAGGCCCATAGAGATGTATGGGCAGTAAGTTGACATGAATAAATTATTCTTCAGAGCACATGAGCATTGCAAACCGAGCCTAATTTCAAGATGAAACTCGAAAAATTAGAATATCGTGCAAAAGACAATTTATTTCAGTAATTCAACTTAAAGGTGACACTAATATATGAAATAGGAACCCTAAGCAGGTTTTTTTTGATGCATTAGCTGAGTAGAGTCTGACACATGGAGCCGAGAATATTGAACCTTTTCACAATATTCGAATGGTCTGAGATTTTGATTTTGGGGTTCTCATAAGCTGTAATCCATAATCATCATCATTATAACAAATAAAGACTTGCGATTTCTCACTTTGCATAATAAGTCATTTCATTTTTTAGTTTCACCTTTTAAGTTGAATTACTGAAAATAAATGGACTTTTGCTCAATATTCTATTTTTTGGGAAGTTACACCTGTATTTGTAGTATATTAACAAAACGTGGGGTCCTATTAATCCAAATGGCATGTTTCATTTAGTTAAATACATTTTAGAGCGATTTATTTTCATTTTTGCTGATTTGAGTGTTTTTTTTCCCCCATGAAACATTTCGTATAAATCATCCTTGTTTTACTGCTGTGTCGTAAAGGTAGGCCTATAGGGAACAAACAAAGGTTAGGACCTAAGGGCAAATAAAAAAATTGCTTTTAAAATTGCTACAGGCTAGCTTCATAGTAGGACGTTGGGTTGTGATGCGAAGTTAAAGTTGCAACGCAAAATTACAAAGCAACAAAAAGTGGTAACGCACATTAATACTGTGTTACTGTGTCATTAAGTAGGTACAGTAAAGCATACAGGTAATGAAAAGTATGCTTTCCTGTACCTGGTAACCTGTGCATTTAGAAATAATGCACTGCAACAGTGCTTTATCATAACGCCCCTTTCAATCATTTTTACAACCTTGGCAACAGTACTCTGTTTGGAGAAAAATTTCCCCATAAATTTGCACCTCGCTGCGGGGTTAATTAGTCCCAGACCAACAGCCATTTGTAGTCATTTTTGATATCTGGACTGATCCATTTAGTGCATTTTATGCTCCTATCTACCAGATTGTGTTCATTTTTTATAGTAATAATAATCATCATCATATTTGTCATCAATTCCTGCAATATATACAGATAAACTAAAAAATATTTGTTTAGGGATTTTTATTTTCAACAAAATAGGAAATTCATTTTTATCTTTCAGTCATAGGTCTGGGGACTTGCTTTCAATGCTTTCAGTTTACAATCCCTTTCAAGAAAGGTGAACTTAAAAATAAAATACGTTATAATATCTCACAGGCTTCCACTGAAAAAAAAAAAAGGATTTTTTTGTTGCTGCTATTTGTAATGCTAAAATTAATTAAACAAATATATTAACATTACATTACATTCATTTTAAAATCTAACAAAATCAATTGTAGAAAGACAGCTATTACTTTCTATATCACCTTCCCTGTAGTCTATCAATTCCCTCCCCTCCATTCTATCCTTTCCTCCCCTATCTTCTATCCTCCCCTCCCTTCTATCCTCTCCTCCTCTCTTCTATTCTCTCCCTCCTATCATCCCCTCTCTTTTATTCTCTCTTCTATTCTCTCCTACCCTCTCTTTTATCCTTTCCTCCCCTACCTTCTATCCTCTCCGCCTCTCTTCTATTCTCTCCTTTCTTTTATCTTCTCCTATCCTCCCCTCCCTTCTATTCTCTCCTCTCTTCTATTCTCTCCTCCCATCCCTTCCATCCTTTCCTCCCCTATCTTCTATCCTCTCCACACTCCCATTCTCTCATTTTCTCTCTTCTATACTCCATTCCCTTCTATCCTCTTTATTCTCTCCTCTCTTCTATTCTCCCCTCTTCTCTCCTCTCTTCTATTCTCTTCGTTTTCCACTGCTCTTCCCTCTGCTCACGTCTCTTCTTTTGTATCCTCTTCTAGCTTCTCTCCTTTCCTCCCCTCATTTCTTATATTCTGATCTCTCCTCTTCTTTTCTCTTTTTGACCCTCTTCTCTCTGTTCTTCTCTACTCTCCTCTTTCTTCTTAACTTCTCTATGCTCTCCTCTCCGCTCTTCTCTTTACTCTCCTCTTTCTTCTTATCTTCTCCTCTCCGCTCTTCTCTCCTCTATCCTCTCATCTTCTCTGAAATCCTCTTCTCTCCGTTCTTTTTTCTTCTCCTCTATCCTCTCATCTTTTTTGCACTCCTCTTCTCTCTGTTCTTCTCTACTCTCCTCTTTCTTCTCATCTTCTCCTCTCCGCTCTTCTCTCCTCTATCCTCTCATTTTCTCTGCATTTGTCTTCTCTCTTCTCTCTGGTCTTTTTTCCTCTCCTCTATCCTCTCTGCTCTGATGTCTTTCCCCCAACCGGACCGCTCCTCTTCTCTCATTGGCCCATATGCAATTAATTTTTCCTTCTGAGTTTTCGCCTAGGTTATATTTTCACAACTTATCAATGTAATGCCTTTTAAACCACCAGCATGCAAAAATAAAATACTCAAAATAAATTTGATGGTACTTTTTCACCTGCTTTTTGGTACTTTTTTAATTGCAAAGTTCTGAAAAGTTATTTTAAAGAGAAGATGAAAAATTATCAGAAGATTAAATATTATCTCCTATGAGACAGGTCAGGAGAAAAAGTTAATTGTATATGGGCCATTATGTAATTATTTGTATATGTCAATGGAACCTAACTGTCCTTTGAAAATTATTTTTTATGATCACAATAAGAGCACTGCAGACCTTTTGGGATTAATTGTCAAATTTCTCATACACAACCAAATCTGCATAAAACTGCTCCACCACACTTTAAACATAATGGGATCAATTCACGAAATACGGGACAGGTTTTTAAATAATGAATGTCTTTCTTCAAGTGGATCCGTACTCTTGCACAGCACACAATGAAAAGTATTTATTCCACATAAAGTTGCTGAAGAAAATCCACTGCTCTGTGTTCCTGTGCTTGTTTAGCCACATCAAAGTGTCTAATGCAGACATGGGCAAACTTGGCCCTCCAGCTGTTAAGGAACTACAAGTCCCACAATGCATTTGCCTTTATGAGTCATGACTGTGGCTGTAAGACTCCAGCAATGCATTGTGGGACTTGTAGTTCCTTAACAGCTGGAGGGCCAAGTTTGCCCATGCCTGGTCTAATGAGTTCTTATCATCATCTGTGAATAGATTAAATTAATTCTGCCTAGGCTGCTCTGCCTAGGCAGCTTAACGCTTTCAGTGCTCCCTGCAAAGTTGTAAACTTCAGTCTTTTAGGATTCCCATAAATTGCAATGAATACTTTTTTTTGTCTAAAAGGGTTATCATGCTGTGGCTAATATTTTACAGCAGAGAGGATATTCTGAGTTTAGTTCCCATTTAAGCTTAATATCACAAATTGCCTTACATCACAATTATCACCCTGCAAATGGCTGCTTGTTTTTTTTTTTTTTTTATTATATTCAATCTAGTTGGGCGACACAGGTTGAGAAAATGGTGCATTTTCAAAGAGTTTTTTTGAAAGCCAATGCAAGTAAATTATTACATTCAGTTAATATTGTGGATATTATAAGTTGTTTTTTTGTTCTTTTTTTGGGAGGGGAAAAAATTGTTTTTATGCAGTCAGTGTACCTAAAACAAAGATTTTTCCTAATCTTGCCCCTCAGACTTTTGTGAAGATTTATTGTCCGAAATCGCTGACGCTAGTGAATTTCGATTTTGTGAGTGATTTTTTTACCCTCTTACCGGCGCGCTTCGATTTTTAGAAAAGCGCTTTTCTAAGCGCTTTTGCAGAGCGATTTGTTTTCTCACTTCCTAACGCAAATCAGCAAGTGAACACTTTGACACAGAAATTAATAAATACAATGTATTTATTCATCGAAGCGTGAACGAAATCGCAGCACAACGCGATTTTGTGAGCATTTTGCGCTTTTCCTCACCTTCCATTGTAGCAAAATCGCCTTAAAAATGGTACAGGCAGCGCTTTGCTGAGTGGATCGGAAATGAACCGCTCAGATGTGAACACTCTCATAGGGAATCATTGCAGAAGCGCTTTCAGGGTGATTTTGCAAATCGCTGGCGCTTAAAAAATAGTGAAAACGCCCTGGGTGTGAACAAGTCCTCAGGGTCTTTTCCCGCTGCATCCTTTGCGTTCTGTTGCAATGACTAATATCATCACATCTCAACATGATGCAAAGATATTGTGTACGTTTGCAATGTGTGTGGTGCGGCGGGCAACACAGCACGCTGCACATTTACCGGACAACATTCGCATTTACGGAAGCAGTGAAGCATACCTTCCAATTTTCCGATATTTGTATTGTACTTTATGCTTCATTGCATGGCCCCACCACACTTCTAACGCCTGATGCGACTTTTCAGTACTGCTGCGAAGGGATGGCCGGAAATTACCGATTCCGTGGAAATTCTGATTTCTGCTAATGCCAATTCTCGATTTTCCATTTTTCCGATTTCCAGTTTTCAGTTTTCCTGATTTTCAGTTTTTCCAAATTCCGAGGAGTATGTTATTTGTCATTTTTTTTTTTTGCGTCTTGTGATTGGTCTAAAATTAGCGCATTCTCTGATTGGTCCAAGGCTTCCGAGTTCTGTCATTGGGCTAAAATGACCAAGTTGTTGTAAATCAGATTACCGCGAAATAACAATTTCAATTCAGAAATTTCAACCCCGCAGAATGTGATTGAGTATCCCTACTGTTGAAGTCTTATCGGAACGCAATGTGCATTGTGGGAGGACCCTTATAATTGTGACAACGTTTAGGCTATGTTCACTGTCACTCTTGGTCAAAGGGAACCTGAAGCAAGAGGTATATGGAGGCTGCCATATTTATTTTTGTTTAAAGGACACCCGAGGCGAAAATAAACTAATTAAATAAACAATTGTATCTATCTTCCTTCTCCTAAAAATGACTTTTTAAGATATTCCACAGTTTAATTTTATGTTTAAATCTACTTTTTAAGTTTTTACTGTTTTATTGTGTTTGCTCAATGACACATTCATTGAAGTATGCCAGAGCTAAAATCCATGAACTGTTAAACCTTTTTATCTATTTCCTGCTCTCAGAAGCCATTTTCTGCTAGGAAAGTGTTTTATAGTTGGAATTTCTTATCAGTGAGGGTCACTTCCTGTCTGAGTCAGGACGGAGTCAGCCACTTACATACCTGATAGTTAACTCGTTGAGGCAGAGAAAGAAAAAAAGGAACACAGCATAGTTATTTGTGTGCTAGGCACTGTACATACACATGTCTATCTCATCCTGTCACATCACCTCGGGTATCCTTTAAGCAATACCAGTTGCCTGACAGTCCTGCTGATCCTCTGCCACTAATACCTTTAGCCATAGCCCCTGAACAAGCATGCAGCAGATCACGTGTTTCTGACGTCATTATCAGATCTGACAAGATTAGCTGCATGCTTGTTTCTGGTGTGACTCAGACACTTCTGCATATGAATAGATCAGCAGGGCTGCCAGGCAACTGGTATTGTTTAAAAGGATATAAATATGGCAGCCTCCATATACTTCTTGCTTCAGGTTCCCTTTAATTTCAGTCCTGCCTGTCTGATCGGGAAGTGCTGAAAAAATCCACGTAATGTTCTATTAATTATCCGTAATACACATACAGTTCATAATGTCATAAGTTTATTTTCGCTTCAGTGATTCAAGAAGAAGAAATCAGAACCCATCTGTTTAGTGAGAAATATGATGGCTGGACTCAATTGTTTGCAAAAAATGAAAAAAACTTTATTGAAATATACACACGGACGATAAAAACAATTAAAAACATATAAAATTCCCTGTAATGTAAATAAACATTGCCTCAGCTAATGTTGCAATATTGTATATGTGCAAAATGCAAAAAGGCAACAGCAAGAAAACAAACAAACAAACAAACAAACAAACAAACAAACCCCACAGGTGAAAGTACCAGACTGCCAGGACCAGACTGCATGTATGGAAAAATTGTCAAAATAAACTTGCTGATACAAACAAGAAAAATCAATGATGCTTGTTGGGCATTAAAGAGTGAAAACAATATTTTTTTGTTTTATAGAAAAATCAACATGTGAACAAGGAAAACCCCAGGAAAAAAAAGGGGGTGGGGGAAAAAGTAAGCAATTGAAAACAAATCTCTCCCACCATGATGCAACCAAGCACAGTTAATTGAAACAAAAGTTAAAAAAGTGGTAATGCATATACGGATATATAGGCATATGTGCAAAAATATATATGACCATATGTGGGGGTGTTGGCCCTTCAAAAAGTATGGATTGTGCAGAAAAATATAGTTATAGGCATCTATAGTTATAAATATAACAGTGTTACATAAAGAAAATGCAGTGCAGCAAAGTGCAATAGTACATAAAGTATTTGGGAAAAAAACAATCCAATAATAAAGAACATCACATGCTGAGGCTTACCAGAAAGTTAGAAGCAGGGGGCCAGGGAATAATAATGGTGTGTCATATTAGATACATAGATAAACAAAAAGCCAAAAGTTCAAAATATATAATAGTATAATTTAAATACATCAGTTAGATATATCAGTGCTGGGCCGAAATTACGCATGAGCGTAATTACGCATCGTAATTCAATGTAAATTTACGCGTAAGCGTTACGCGTAACTTACGGGCGTAAGACCGTAAGTGGTATCGTAATTACACTGTACCGTAATTGCTAGGCATGCGTAATTTTACGAACACTTACGCGTAATTTTACGCGTAATTACTAACGTAAAATCTCCCATTTTCTAAGAGTAGCCAATCAGTCAACATCCTAAGCAACCAATAGTATCTTCTCCCGCCCTTCAGTATAAGCGTACGTTTTGACGCATACGAATGATATGTACGCAATAACTGTCACATTGACGTCTATTGCGTACATATCGTCCGCATGCGTAAAAAAATACGCATTAATGGGTATTACGGCACTACGCGTAACATTGTAGTGTAAGCGCCTTCATTACGGTATCCTTACGCGTAATTGCGTAAGTTTACGCGTAATTACAGTGATGTACCGTAGATAACTTCCTACACCGTAACCGTAATTGCGTAATGCGTAATAGCGTAAAATTACGCGTAATGATCCGTAAGCGTAGATTTTTCCATTACGACCAGCACTGAGATATATGCAAAAAATACATAGGAGCATTTCAACTGTTCCAAAAATGGTCCAGTAGAGCCCTCCAGTGGTTTTTGGACCAGTTGAAATGCTCCTTTGTATTTTTTGAATCTTCTTGAATCATATCGTTTGTTTGCCCAATATCTATTTATAACTAATAGCTCTATGTGTTTTCGCTTCAGTGTCACTTTAAATACAGAAGCATATTTTCAAAAAAATGCATGTAAAAATGCATTCCCCTGCATCCCCATTGATATACATTATGTGCGTTTTTGAAAATTATGCAGCAAGTTGTGTGTTTTCAAACATGTACAATGTAAAATGCACATATATGGCTTTTTACATATGGCCCATAGACTGGCATAAGCGGCAACCATGCTCGCACTTCTGCCTAGTAGTTTGTCCCCTGCCTGAAGCTGTTACACACATGAGATAAAAGCAGGGCCGGCCTTAGGTTTCACAGCGTCCTGAGCGAAACCTGATTTTTGTGCCCCCTTCATCCTCTTCCCGCGTAGGCGCACACACAGGCCCATATGCAATTCACCTTTTCTCCTGAGATACCTCCTTGGACAGTGGTTTCCAACCTTTGTGACGTTGTGACACATCACGCCAAATGCTCAGATTTCCATGACATGTCACATAGGTATAATAGAAACATACTATTAATAACCACGAATGGATGGAAAGAGTGCATTATCCTGAATATACTTTAAAATGAAGGCTAGAACCTTTCAGGAATATTAATAAAAACAATCAGTGGGACAGTTAGCCACCCCCCATCCCCTTTGGAATGATAGCACAGCACCGACAATTTGCACCACGCGTTATAGCCACAGTGCGCCCCCCCCCCCCAAAAAAAAAAACACCCTCAGTATAGGTAGGTAGCCAGGTATAGGTGACCCCAGTATAGGATCTCATGTGTTGGTGCCCTCAATATAGGTTGCCAAGCATAGGTGCCCCCAGTATAGGAAGTCAGTTGAAGGTCTCCATCCCCCCATAGGTAGCCAAGCGTAGGTTCCTCCAGTATAGGTAGCCAGGTGTTGGTGCCCTCAGTAAAGCTAGCGAGCTATAGGTGCCCCCAGTATAGGAAATCAGATGTAGGTGTCCTCAGTATAGATAACCAGCTATAGGCGCCCCGTTGGAAACCGGCGCCCTAAGCGACCGCTCCAGACGCTTAGGTCAAAGGCTTAAAAGGATAAAAGTCTTTGGAAAATGAAAGATCAAAGACCAATTCGCAGAAAATCTTAGTAAAAAGTTTACAAAAGACTTCCAAAGATTATCTGTCTCAATCTCTCAAATCATCCCGGTCAGGGCCGGATTTACCATAAGGCACTGTAGGCATGTGCCTACAGGCGCCTGATGATGGAGAGGCGGCTCACTCCACCAGTGCCTCTCTCCCTCCCTCCTTCCTTATGCAGAGCCCCAAGCTGAGTTTAAATGAGAGGTTACTCACCCAGGTCTCAGCTTTCCACTGACGAGATCTCCCTTCAGTCAGCGGCACCTCTAGCTACTTAATACTGAGGGTACCTCTGGCTACCTAATACTAAGGGGCACCTGTAGCTACCTATGACGGGCAAGGGAAGTGAGGGAGAAGTAACAGCTGGGCCAGCCAGCACACTTGCGGTGCGGTTCGGAGGGTGTTTGTAGGTTTATGGAGGGCAAAATCTAAGGTGCCAGGACATCTGTGCCTATAGGCTCCAGTGATGTAAATCTGGGCCTGATCCTGGTGGATGTGATCTGCAGAAGACTGTTTACAAAACAAGGTGTGTATGAGATCTGCAGATCTTTCTTGTGTGCAGAGCGCATGCGTGAAAAAGAAGGAAGTATGCGTATATTGTAGTTGTGCACCCTGTCTCCAAAAGGTGACGTGCCAGGCAAAGGATGACCAATCCAGTATATATGCAGTGAAGAGGCCGGCACCGTCTTTCTTTAATGCTCAAATCTTCTTATTTATTCAGTTTTGCCATATAGAAATGACGTTTCGGAGCGCAGCTCCTTTATCAAGTTAATGACAACCTGACACAAGCATACATCTCATCATTTATATACCCACCAACATCTTTGAAGCAGCCATTCACATTGCTGCATTCAAAAAGAACCAATCACCGCTCTTACCATAGAGCGGACTTGATGGAAAACTCAACACCAGGTTATGGAGCCAATCGTGGAGAGGCCTACACCCCATGTGACCGGATTTAAGAGAGAGCGAGAAAAAGAGGCGCAGCCATGGTGGGCGGAGGAAGGGCGCATCCCACGATGGCAGCGCCTACTTTTTCTCGCTCTCTCTTACATCCGGTCACATGGGGTGTAGGCCTCTCCACGATTGGCTCCATAACCTGGTGTTAAGTTTTCCAAGTTTTCAGGTTGTCATTAACTTGATAAAGGAGCTGCGCTCCGAAACGTCATTTCTATATGGCAAAACTAAATAAATAAGAAGATTTGAGCATTAAAGAAAGACCTCTTCACTGCAAAAAGAAGGAAGTAAATAGATCACAAAAGCATTTCTGTTGTCCTTTGCATGAACTGATGCTTTGCATGTGCACAAGAGGTCTTCCTCTTCTAAGATAAGGATCTAACTTGTAAAATGTTCACTTCGGTCTTGTTCACACTAAAGGTAGTGATGGCTGGAACCTCCGATTTTAGGTTCCGCAAACCTCGAACGCGAACCTCCGTAAAAGTTCGGGTTCGCGCGAACTTCGCGAACCGCAGTAGACTTCAATGGGGAGGCGAACTTTGAAAATCACAAACATTTATGTTGGCCACAAAAGTGATAGAAAATATGTTTCAAGGGGTCTAACACCTGGAGGGGGGCATGGCGGAGTCGGATACACACCAAAAGTCCCGGGGAAAAAAAATCAGGATTTGACGCACAACAGTGTTTTAAGGGCAGAAATCACATTGCATGCTAAATTGGAGGCCTAAAGTGCTTTAAAACATCTTGCATGTGTATACATCAATCAGGGAGTGTAATTAGTGTACTGCTTCACACTGACAAACACCAAACTCACTGTGTAACGCACCGCAAACAGCTGTTTGTGTAGTGACGGCCGTGCTGGACTCGTGCGCACCATGGCGAGAGTGCAGGCGATGGCGGTTTTCAAGCCCATATGGTCGCCGGGCTGAGGTAGCTCAATGATAGAACAACAGTGACTGTCCAGCTGATCGATTTTGATCTATCCACAATGAAGCAACAACCTTATTATCTTGGGTGTGCCCCCCCGACACACTCATATAGCCGGCGGTCATTGCTTCATTGTGATACGCAAGCCCCTTCACCGCGGCAAGGTAACGATCACGAAGGGAAATTGACACATGTACATGCCTTTTGTTTTGTTATTGCAGCTGCAGTGCAGCCAGAAAAATTAGGCAGGCATGTACACACACCAGAAAAAATTGTTATTGGTTTTGTTAGCGGCCGCTGCTAGCAGCTGCCTTAAAAATTCAGGAATCCGCCTGGAGTCCTGGACCCTGTTGGTGGTGGTGGAGAAGGCAGTCAAGCGGCCTGCAGGCAGTTTTGGGGCAGGCAGTCAACCGGCGTGCAGGCAAAGATGCTGTGTGTGTGTTGACTGACTTAGTCCTTGGGCAGGCAGTAGCCCTC